>NC_057814.1:244007412-244140198 GCF_018294505.1 Triticum aestivum
GGCCAGGGGCAGCCAGGGCACGCGGACGCATCCAGGGCTCGCGGCGAGTGGAGCCGAGCGGTGGTCGGGCGCGGTCGTGTGCGAGACAGAGGCGCCATGAGTGCGTGCTCATCGTGAGTTCGTCGCGGTGATCTATGGCGGGAGAAACGGAAGGGGAAGAGTTGGAGGAGAGAGGGGATCACGGAGGCCCTATAGTTGAGCACAAGCGGGCTCGGGGAGGAGTCGGGGAGGCGCCGGAATCATCGGGGATCGCCGGCAGTGGTCCGAGGTAAACAGAGCTCTATCCCGATGATGTAGGGGTCCCCGGCTTGAGCTGGTGGTCGAGGAGGACATAGCGGTCGCTGGCGGAGCTGCTGGACACATCAGTGAGATGAGAGGCGGTCGGTGGCCGCGGGATCGACGCGGCGACGACAACGACCGCGTCGGGTGCCTCTCCAAATCGGGGAGGAGAGCGAGGGGGAGAGGGGGGTAGTGGCTAGGGTTTGACCGGGGTCGCGGGGTCGAGGGAGAGTGGCGAAGGGGGTCTTGTAGTCGAGGGGGAGGCGTGGATGGCCGGCACCTGGCCGGGGCGCCATGGATGGCCTCCACGCCCTCCTGTGAACAGGAGGTGGGAGGAGGGCGGCTGGGCTAGGCCTCCCCAGCCACATGGGCCTAAGCGCCCAGTAGTTTAGGTTTTCTACTTTTTTATTTTTGTTTACTGTTTAAATTTTATTTTTCAAATTGCTTTAGTTTTGTAAAACATTCAACTAGCACCTAAAATAGTAACATTAATTATACCACTGCCATAATAACTTTGGCACCTAGCTAAAATAGTTTAGTATTTTATAAAATATAATAGGAGTATAATTAATTGTTTTGTTGTTGTTTTAATCACTTTAGGGTATTTAATTATTTTATAAAGATGTTGTTTCTTCTCCAATATTATCCATGATTCATTTGTCGCATTAAGAACATTATAGTTTTGACTTTTGAAAACTTTTTTTGTTTGACTTTAATTAAAATTTGAATTTGAATCATTTTGAACTAACGTGAGTTTATCAACAGTAACCGAGGTGACGTGGCATCATTAGCGGAGGTTTACTGTAGCTTAATTATCCGGGCGTCACACTAAACCCCATGGCTTGTATACACGCCAGGTAGGGTATCTAGGGTTACAAGGTCGGTATCTAGGAACAAGGCGCCAGGAGAAATCTTGGAGTAGACGCCAAGTATTCGGTGATAGTAGTCTTGATTACGCCTCTAGCGTACGGCCTCTGGAGTCCATCTTGATCACAAATGAGGGCCCATCGGCCCAACCCGAGGAGACGGGCCGACTAGGTTAGCACCCCCTAATCGAGGACACCGTCACCTACAGACTCCAAACGACTACCACGATCAGTCAGAGTCTCGAGGGCTATACCCTATGGGCGCGCTTACCGCGCACCCATAGAAAAAATTCCCGAGTAATTGTTACTCGATGAAGGACCAGCTCCAAATCATTCAAAATTGCTATAGGGTGAGTTTAACGCTCCTCCGCAGACCTGTTTTGAGCCTTCTTCTAGGACTCAAAGTGTGAAACTCATAAGTTTGGATCTAGAGCTGACTCGTATTGACGTTCCTCCGGGATAAGAATGGCAACTTTCCGAGAGAGCAGTCCATGCGTCAGTCTTGTTGCCCAGATTGAATGACACTCCCACACTCTGATCATGAGTTAACCTCTTCCGAGAGATGAACGACTGTCGCCAAGTTTCTCCCCAGATCAGTCAGGAAGCGCAGTGCCAAAATCCATCGAGATTTTGTTCAAACCTTGGTTGTTTGAGAGCATGATGACATGTACTGAGTATTTCCGTAATCACTTGGGCCAAATTGTGTCTTTCAGAAACTCGTTCTGCAAAATCTCAACCGATTCGGGGATAATGTTGGGGATACACATAAAAGGTAGGCCCACGAAGGGTCAAAATATCATAAAGCATGGGGTCCACACATCAAGTGGGTTCAGACATATTATCCACTCGGACATATCGACGTACCGTCCACTCGGATGACAGTCAACCACTCGGTCGTATGACTCACTCGAACATATGAAGACCAATAGTCAGCATGGCGGCTTCGTAGTAGGCTGATATTATGGCATTGATGCTTCACCATGTAACATAAGAGTTGAGGGGTGGCGCACTCTATATAAGCCACCCCCATTGATACGTCCATTTTGCATCATGTTTTCCTACTGTTATTTATAGTTTTTTCACTCAGTATAACACTTTGTGGAGTAATTCTAATGCCATTTCTATCATAATATGCAGGGTTTACACAAAGAGGGAGATTACCGGCAGCTATTCTGGACCTGAAAAAACTATGTCAGAGATACCTATTCTGCACATCTCCAAATGAGCTAAAATTTTATGAAGATTTATTTTGGAGTATATAAAAAATATTGGAGAAAAAAATACCAGAGGGGGCCAACAAGGTGCCCACTAGGCACCAGGGCGCGCCTACCCCCATGGTGGGTAGTGGGCCCCCTGGCCATCCTCCGGTGCCCATCTTCTGGTATATAAGGTCTTTTGCCCTAGAAAAAAATAAAGGGAGGACTTTCGGGATGGAGCTCCGCCATCTCGAGGCGGAATTTGGGCAGGAGCACTTTTGCCCTCCGACGGAGTGATTCTGCCGGGGGAACTTCCCTCCGGGAGGGTGAGATCAAAGCCATCGTCATCACCAACAACCCTCTCATCTTGGGAGGGCCAATCTTCATCAACATCTTCAACAGCACCATCTCATATCAAACCCTAGTTCATCTCTTGTGTTCAATCTTTGTATCAAAACCTCATATTGGTACCTGTGGGTGACTAGTAGTGTTGATTACATCTTGTAGTTGATGCTAGTTGGTTTATTTGGTGGAAGATTATATGTTCAGATCCATTATGCTATTTTATTATCCCTTTGATCTTGAGCATGAATATGATCTGTGAGTAGTTGCTTTTGTTCTTGAGGACATGGGAGAAGTTTTGTCATAAGTAATCATGTGAATTTGGTATTCGTTCGAGATTTTTATGATGTGTATGTTGTGATTCCCTTGGTGGTGTTATGTGAACATTGACTACATGACACTTCACCATATTTGGGCCTAAGGGAATGCATTGTGGAGTAGTTATTAGATGATGGGTTGCAAGGCTTATTATGATGTGCATTAGCCAGAGGGCCGAGAGACACCTCTCCGATACTCAGAGTGACAAATCCTAATCTCGATCTATGCAAACCCAACAAAACACCTTCGGAGATACCTGTAGAGCATCTTTATAATCACCCATTTACGTTGTGACGTTTGATAGCACACAAGGTATTCCTCCGGTATTCGGGAGTTGCATAATCTCACAGTCAAAGGAACATGTATAAGTCATGAAGAAAGCAATATCAATAAAACTTAACGATCATTATGCTAAACTAACGGATGGGTCTTGGCCATCACATCATTCTCCTAATGATATGATCCTGTTCATCAAATGACAACACATGTCTATGGTTAGGAAACTTAACCAT
Source organism: Triticum aestivum (assembly GCF_018294505.1). Classification (NCBI taxonomy): domain Eukaryota; kingdom Viridiplantae; phylum Streptophyta; class Magnoliopsida; order Poales; family Poaceae; genus Triticum; species Triticum aestivum. The sequence continues at coordinate 244,010,926 of NC_057814.1, forward strand.
CTTTGATTAATGATCTAGTCTAGCAGAGGCTTACTAGGGACACTGTGTTTTGTCTATGTATCCACACATGTATCAAGTTTCCGGTTAATACAATTCTAGCATGAATAATAGATATTTATCATGATATGAGGAAATATAAATAACAACTTTATTATTGCCTCTAGGGCATATTTCCTTCAAATCCCTCCTTGGTATTGAGGTAGATTAAATTGTATAAGATTGGATAAATAGATCTAACAAAAACACCAAATAAAAGAAGTAAAGAAAAAGTGCAACAAGGTATTTTTGTATTTTTGGATTAATAGATCTGAAAACAATATGTTAGGAAATAGACCTGGGGGACGTTGATTTCACTAGAGGCTTCTCTCAAGAAAATAGCATACGATGGGTAAAGAAATTACTGTTGGGCAATTGATAGAAGAGCAAATAATTATGACGATATCCAAGGCAATGATCATGTATATAGGCATCACGTCCAAGATTAGTAGACCGACTCCTGCCTGCGTGTACTACTATTACTGCACACATCAACCGCTATCCAGCATGCATCTAGTGTATTAAGTTCATGGAGAAACGGAGTAATGCAATAAGGACAATGACATGATGTAGACAAGATATATTCATGTAGGAATATACCCCATCTTTTTATCCTTAATAACGACGATACATGCATGCCTCGCTACCCCTTCTATCACTTGGTGAGGACACCGCGAGATCGAACCCATCACAAAGCACCTCTCCCCATTGCAAGAAAAATCAATCTAGTTGGCCAAACCAAACCAAAGTTTTGGAGAAGAAATACGAGGCTATAATAATCGTGCATAAGAGAGTTCAACAAAGACACAAATAATATTCATAGATAGATCTGATCATAAACTCGCAATTCATCGGATCCCAACAAACACACCGCAAAAAAGAGTTACATCAAATAGATCTCCAAGAACATGGATGAGAACATTGTATCGAAGATCAAAAAGGGAGAAGAAGCCATCTAGCTACTGCTTACGGACCCGTAGGTCTGTTGTAAACTACTCACGCATCATCGTAGGGGCAAGGGTGTTGATGAAGAACCCCTCCATGATCGTTGACCCCTCCGACAAGGTGCCGAAAAAGGCCTCTAGATTGGGTCTCGTGGTTCTGGAACTTGCGGCAGTGGAAACTCTGATCTCTCTCTGCTCCCCTAGGGTTTGGGGGATTTTAGAGTATTTATAGAGCTGATAGGCGGTGGAGAGGGGGCTGTGGGCCCCACTACCCACCAGGGCGCTCCAGGGGCCTCTGGCATGCCCTGGTGCCTTGTGGGCCCCATGGGCCTCCCCTCAGGCACTTCCTTGGCTCCCAAGTTGTCTTCTGTCCTGAAAAAAATCACCAAAAAGTTTTGTGGCATTTGGACTTCGTTTGGTACTGGTATTCTGCAAACTAAAAAACACACAAAAAACAGCAACTGGCACTGTGCACTATGTCAATAGGTTAGTCGAAAAAATGATATAAAGTTGCTATAAAATGAATATAAAACATCCCAAATTGATAATATAACAGCATGGAACAATAAAAAATTATAGATACGTTGGAGACCTATCAGCATCCCCAAGCTTAATTCCTGCTCGTCCTCGAGTAGGTAAATGATAAAAACAGAATTTTTGATGTGGAATGCTACCTAACATGTTCATATCATAAACTTTTCTTTGTAGCATGGACATTGGACATTTAGATGATCCAAAGCAATAGTCTATATTTGACATGAAGACTTCAATACTCAAGCATATCAACAAGCAACCATGTCATTCAAATTATCAATGCTAAAGAAAGCTATCCCTAGCCCATTATGCTCAATCATTGATCCATTCATGAAACACACTCAAATATTAACTATGCCTAATGCACAAGCATGATAATAGTGTTCCCTAGTTTGTTCTTTATAAGAGAAGATGGAGACTCAATAAAAATAAAAATTGCATAAAGTAAATAGATAGTCCCTTCGCAGAGGGAAGAAGAGATTTGTAGAGGTGCCAGAGCTTAAAGCTTAAATTGAGAGATATTTTTTTTTCTGTGGCATGCTTTTCCCTTCAACGAAAATGACCGAGAATTCCCAATACTTTCCATGCTAGATAGATCATAGGCAGTTCCCAAATAGGAAATACAGTTTATTCCTTTTTCACCATTCTTTCATAATCCATGGCTAGCCGTATCCATGGGTGCCTTCCATACCAACACTTTCCAAGGAATTTATTATTGAACAACATAAATATTTTTTTTTTGCATTTCGGGACTGGGCATCCCTATTACCTTTGCCACACTCTCGTGGAATGACAAGTGAATAAACACTCATCTTGAGAATAAAATATCTAGCATAGAAAATATTGGCCACCCCCTGATGCTTGATGAGCGATACGAGCACACAAAAGGGAAATTTATTTTAAACAGTAGAGTTGGCCCATACTAATTTTCTTGGAACGACACGGAAATACTGCATATAGGTAGGTATGGTGGACTCATTTGGCACAACTTTGGGTGTAAGGATTGGGATGCACAAGTAGTACTCCCACTTAGTACAAATGAAGGCTAGCAAATAGATTGAGAAGCGACCAACCAAGAAACAAAAACTATCATAAAAGAGCATTAAACATAACTAACACCGAATAATGCAACATAAGTAGGATGTAACTTCATTGCATAACTATTGACTTTCGTGCTTGCATAGGGAATCACAAACCTTAACACCAATATTCTTACTAAGGCATAATTACTCATTAACACGACTCACATATTATTATCATCATATCTCAAAACTATTGCAAGGAATCAAGTTTTTAATATCCAGTGATCTTCATGAAAGTTTTTATTATGTTCCTCTTGAATATCTATCACTTTGGGACTAATTTCATATATTGCTACTAACAAAGCTCTCAAACAAATTTAAGTGAAGAACGAGAGCACAAATATTTCTTCAAAATAATTTCCATCTCTCAAAAATAATATAAGTGAAGCAATGAGAGACTATTTCATTAAAATTAAAGCACAACCATGCTCAAAAAGATATAAGTGAAGTACTAGAGCTATTCCATAGCTCAAAAAAAAGTGAAGCACATAGAGCAAATCATAGCATAATTGCGGCTCTCTCAAATAGGTGTGTCCAGCAAGGATTGTTGTGACGAACTAAAAAGAAAAAAAGCAAATACTCATATAATACAAGACGCTCCAAGCAAAACTCATGATATGTGACGATAAAAATATAGCTCCAAGTAAAATTACCGATGGTCGTTAGAAGAAAGAGGGGATGCCTTCTGTGGCATCCCCAAGCTTAGTTGCTTGGTACTTCTTGAATTTTACCTTGGGGTGCCATGGGGCATCCCCATACTTAGGCTCTTGACACTCCTTATTCCTTCATCCATCATGATCTCACCCAAAACTTGAAAACTTCAATTACACAAAACTCAACAAAAACCTTCATGAGATCCGTTAGTATAAGAAAACCAATCTTTACTTTAAGTACTGTTGCAACCCATTCATATTTTGTTATTGCATTATACCTACTGTATTCTAACTTTACCATGGCTTATACCCCCGAGACAATCCATAGATTCATCAAAATAAGCACACAATGCAACGAAAACATAATTTGTCAAAAACAGAACAGGTTGCAAAGACGCGAATTTTACTCATACTTCTGTAACTCCAACAATTCTGAGAAATTAGGAAAACGTAGGAAATTTGTATATCAATCTTGTGTAAAAAATTCAGAAGCTTTCGTTGCTTCTGTGAATTTTAACAATTCTGCTACTGGACGCAAAAGTTTCTGTTTTCCAACAAGATCAAATCAACTATCACCCAACATGATCCTAAAGGCTTTACTTGGCACAAACACTAATTGAAACATAAAAACACAATCATAACAGTAGCATAATTGTGTAAACACTCAAGAACAGAAAGAAAAAGTGAAAACTAATTTTTATTCATTGGGTTGCGTCCCAACAAACGCTATTGTTTTATGCCCCTAGCTAGGCATAATGCATAGATTCAAGTATTGTCATCTTTGGTTCTTGTCCCATAGGTTGCCCTCATGATTGACTCATATGGTGGTCTAGTTTTAGTTCTAGGGAAGTGTTCCATATCCTTCTCTAGAGGAAACTGAAATTTAATATTCCCTTCTTTCATATCAATCATGACACCTATAGTTCGCAGAAACGGTCTACCAAGTATTATAGGACAAGACGGATTGCAATTAATATCAATCACAATAAAGTCTATGGGAACATAATTCTTATTTGCAAGAATAAGAACATCATTAATTCTTCCCAAAGGCTTTTTAATAGTAGAATCCGCCAAGTGCAAATTAAGAGAGCATTCTTCAATATTGGTAAAACCAAGCACATCACATAGAGATTTCGGAATTGTGGAAACACTATCACCTACACTCATAATTTTTGATCTTCAATTTAATGGTAGGTTCCCATTCATCATATAATTTTCTAGGAATTGAAATCTCTAACTCCAATTTTTCTTCTAAAGCTTTTAGCATGGCATCCACAATATGTTTAGTAAAATCTTTATTTTGTTCATAGGCACTGGGTGAATTTATCATGGATTGTAACAAAGAAATACACTCAATCAAAGAGAAACTATCATAATTAAAGTCTTTGTAATCCAAAAGAGTGGGTACATCACTAGTTAAAGTTTTGACCTTTTCAAACCCACTTTTGTTAAAAAAAATCAACAAGATTTTCACCCTTGAATTATGAGGACGCCTTCTAGCTAAAGTTGACTCTTCTTCAGTCCTTTTATCATAAATTTTAACATTACTAAACAAGGAATCAATACAAGAAACACCAATCATCTTAACATCTTCATCATTACCAAGAAAGCAAACGGTAGAAAACTATTTCTCTAAAAGTTCTCTTTTAGCTCTAAGCATAGCGGTTCTTTTCTTACTTTCATCCATAGAGACATATAAAGCTTTAATTGATTCATTAACATCAACCTTGGGTGTAAAAAATTTAGCCTTGAGATTTTCCACATCATGAGAAATTCTATCAATGCTTCTAGACATATCATCAATCTTACTCAACTTTTCTTCTATCGTAGTGTTGAAAACTTTTTGCACATTAATAAATTCTTTAATATTACACTCACGACCAGAGGGCATCCTTTATTATCATAAGAAGAATTACCATAGGAATTGCCATAATTATTAGAGGAATTTCCAGGAAAAGGCCTAGGATTAAAATTACCCCTATAAGCATTGTTGTTGAAATTGTTTCGCGAGACAAAATTCACATCTACGGAATCATTATTTTTCTCAATCAAAGTAGACAAAGGCACATCATTAAGATCAATAGGATCATTTTTATTAGCAACCAGTTTCATAAGTGCATCAACTTTTTCACTCAAAGTGCTAATTTCTTCAACCGAATTGACTTTTTTACTAGTAGGTGCTCTTTCGGTATGCCATTGTGAATAATTTGCAATAATATTATCAAGAAATTTAGTAGCTTCACCCAAATTAATTTCCATAAAAGTATCTCCCGCGGCGGAATCTAAAAGATTTCTAGAAACAAAATTCAACCCTGCATAATTTTTTTGTATAATCATCCATAGATTTAAACCATGAGTAGGACAATTTCTTAGCATTAATTTCATTCTTTCCCAAGATTGTGCAACACATTCATGCTCAAGTTGCTTAAATTCCATGATTTGATTTCCAAGGGAAATATTTTTTGCGGGCAGAAAATACTTAGTAATAAAAGCATCCTTGCACTTATCCCAAGAATCAATACTATTGCGAGGCAAAGGTGAAAGCCAAATTTTTGCACGAACCCTCAAAGATAAAGGAAATAATTTCAACTTTATAATATCGTTGTCCACATCTTTTTTATTTTGCATATCACACATTTCTACGAAAGTGTTTAGATGGGATGCGGCATCCTCATTAGGAGTACCGGAAAATTGCTCTTTCATAACAAGATTCAACAAAGCGGCATTAATATCCTAATAATCCGCACTAGCGGCGGGAGGAGCAATCGGAGTACTAATAAAATCATTATTATTAGTGTTGGAAAAATCACACAACTTGGTATTTTCTTGAGACATCGTGACTACTGATGTCTACTATGCAACTTTATTCTTGTAGACTCGTGTTGGGCCTCCAAGCGCAGAGTTTTGTAGGACAGTAGCAATTTTCCCTCAAGTAGATGACCTAAGGTTTATCAATCCGTGAGAGGTGTAGGATGAAGATGGTCTCTCTCAAACGATCCTGCAACCAAATACAAGAATCGCTTGTATCCCGAACACACCCAATACAATGGCAAATTGTATAGGTGCACTAGTTCGGTGAAGAGATGGTGATCAATGTGTAATATGGATGCTAGAAATATATTTTTATAATCTGAATAAATAAAAACAGTAAGGTAGCAATTAGTAAATGAGCACAAAAACGGTATCGCAATGCTTGAAAAAGAGGCCTGGGGTCCATACTTTCGCTAGTGCAATTTCTCAACAATGCTAACATAGTTGGATCATATGATCATCCGTCAAAGTGCAATAAAGAATCACTCCCGAGTTCCTATTAGCGGGGAACAAAAGATAGGAATTGTTTGTAGGGTACGAAGCCACCTCAAAGCTATTTTTTCCAATCAATCTATCCTAGAGTTCGTACTAGAGTAACGCAAGCTATTCTTTTCGATCGATCTAATCAAGAGTTCGTACTAAGATAACACCAAACCAAGTTCATATCCATAATACTCAATCCACACAAAGAACTACAAGGAGACCCCAAAGTTTCTACCGGAGAAAAACGTGCATCAACCCCTATGCATGGATTACCCCAATATCACCGCGGGAATCCGCGAGTTGAATGCCAAGACACATATCAAGTGAATCAATATGATACCCCAATTGTCACCTCGAGTATTCATTCCGCAAGATATATATCATGTGTTCTCATCTCTGAATATTCAATCCGACAAGACAAAACTTCAAAGGGTAAAGATTCAATTCATCATAACAAGAGTATAGAGGGTAGAAACATCATATGATCCGACTATATTAACAAAGCCCATGATATAGATCACGAGAGAGAGAGAGAGAGAGAGAGATTAAACACATAGCTACTGGTACAAACCCTCAGCCCCGAGGGTGGACTACCCCCTCCTCATCATGGTGGCCACCGGGATGATGAAGATGGCCACCGGAGATGATTCCCCCCTCCGGCAGGGTGCCCGAAATAGTCTAGATTGGTTTTTGATTGCTATAGAGCCTTGCGGTGGTGGAACTTCTGATCTAGGTTAACCCCGAAGGGTTTCGGAATTTTTGGGAATTTATAGTGCAAAGAGGGGGTGCGGGAGGCCACCGAGGTGGACACAACCCGCCTGGGCCCTGGTGGGTTGTGCCCCCCTCGGGGCACCCTCCAGGTGCAGCTCTGGCCCATTGGGTTCCTTCTGGTCCATAAAAAAATCCCCATGGAGTTTCGTTGCGTTTGGACTCCATTTGGTATTGATTTCCTGTGATGTAAAAAACAAGCAAAAACAGCAACTGGTACTGGGCACTGGGTCAATAGGTTAGTCCAAAAAATGATATGAAGTTGCTATAAAATGATTGTAAAACATCCAAGAATGATAAAATAACAACATGAAAACTTCATAAATTATAGATATGTTGGAGACGTATCAGCATCCCCAAGCTTAATTCCTGCTCGTCCTCGAGTAGGTAAATGATAAAAGAAATATTTTATGAAGTGTGAATGCTAGCAAAGTGCATAAGTTTGATCAATGACAATTTCAATCACTTTTCCTAGCATCATAACATCAATTCTTTCTTATAAAACTTCTCATGTCACTACAAAAAAAAGACACTTCCGTGATGATACGTGTTTGTCACAGTAGGTCGCGTTTTTGTCATGCATGTACATCCATGACAAATTTATGACAGAATCAAGATAGTAATACCTGTGCTGTCGTAGAAGTGTTCCATGACATTACCAAAATTATCATCACAGAAGTGTCCACTTCCATGACGATAAATCGCGCGTCACAGAAGTGCTTTCGTCAAGGGTGACCGACACGTGGCATCCACCGTAACGGAACGCCGTTAAGCTATCGGGTCCGGTTTTGGATCCGATAACCCGTTAACAGCCCCGACCAATGGGGATTTTCCACGTGTAAAATCATCATTGGCTGGAGGAAACACGTGTCGGCTCACCGTTGGGACAGATGCCATCCACTCATTGGACACAAAGGGCCTATGATACGTCGACACATGGCACGGCCCAACAGAGGCCCATTCCTGTGAAAAGGCTTTCCGTTTGACTTGGTCAAAAGGTGGCAGGCCGGCCCACGACAAGCCTGTTAACGGCCTGTTCGCATATACCCCATTTACAGCCCACTAACCCAGGGCCCGTTTACGGCCTAACAGAATTAGTCCCAGTAGCGTCATCTGGGCTGTCCAATATAATTCCAGCCCGTTTTAACTTTCGGCCCATGTATGGCCCATGACGTCTTTCGGCCCATATGAGGCCCTTTGTAACTCTTGGCCCATTAACGGCCCGTGGTGAAACTGGCCCGTAATGAACAATGTATCACTTTATACCCATTAACGGCCCATTAATCCATTGGGCCGTTTGCAGCCCATGTTATCTTTCGGCCTTCTCAGGGCTCATTTATTCTTGGGCTCATTTCTAGCATTCGGTTACTTACGGCCCGTTACTGCCATTTTCTGCTTGTGGGCCAAATTCAGCCCGTGGTTATAGTCGGCCCGTTTGTGGCCCATTAATACGTTGGGCCGTTTTCATAGCATCATCAAATACGGCCTATTAACGACGGCCCATTATGGTCGGCCCATGAACGGACGACTCCAACTCTAGCCCGTTTACGGCCATAATGCGGTCTGTTTTTGGCCCATGTTTGGCCAATCGATCATACGGCCCGTCTAAGGCCCATTGATGATACGGCCCATAGAAGGCCCATTGTTTCTATGGCCCGTAGAAGGCCCATTGTTTCTACGGCCCGTAGGAAGCCCAGTGTCACTACAGTAAATATGTAGCCCATGGCCTGTTAAAGGCGGGAAACTACTATAGGAGACCTGCTAATGGCCCAAGCTGATTATAGGCCCACATTTTGGCCTATATGAGTAACGAGCCGGCCTGAAGACCGACAACACTGAGATCCACTGAACCTTCCGGCCTAAATTACAGCATACCGACCAAAGAATAAACCTAGACTATACAACAAAGAAATTACGGCATATTAGGAATCAAAGTTCGCTACCCGGTGATAATAAAGCGCAACATGACCGTGGATTACATACACTGGGCATCAAAGGTCGCCACTAGTGCATATAAATGCGCCGACAAAAGAATATACAAAACTGAGAGCACTTCAGAAGGCACTAGACCTGGCAAGCTCGGGCCCCCGCAAGCAGCCGAACAAGCTGATGAGACCTCAGTTGTGTCAACGATAGATGCTTCATCCCTAGCTGTATGGCACCATAGTGCGCAAGGCAGTCCCCTGACATCTTCATTACATCTTTGACTTCAAGTCGGAGCTGAGCTGAAGCAAGCCTTTCCGCTTTAAGTTGAGACTGAAGAAGTCGAACTGATTGAGGCAGCGACTGCACAAAGGTTGTCTCACACCTGCCGGTGAGTAGCTTCAACTCACTCTCTTCATCAAGACAGGACCTTGGGGTCATCTCGCTGTCCTCAAGATGGTTTGGCTCACTATCTTTCCTAAAGTTCTGCCTGGCATAAGAGATACGACTCTGAAAGAGAAACAAGGAGACACATAACAGGTTTCACAATTATATAAGCAAATAAATGGATATGCTCTGCATCAGGAACATGTTTTTACAACTACAATTTAAAACTGGTAGTTGTTGCAAACATCCAATCAAATGTAAACAACAGTGGAGGAAATGATGCCTATCCAAATCTATACTAGAACAAAGTTTGAAGGCTTGAGAAGGATGAACTTACATTACATGTTAACACGGGCTGGACAAAGCCCTTCTCCATGTTGATGGAAAGATAATTCCATAAATTCCCCAAAGAAAATTCTTTATAAGCGTTGCCATTATTCTACATTTTGCAAAGAGTAAATATAGATCAAATAATATTGGAAGAAATAGAGGATAATGAAGCTCAGGTGCAGACTGATGATACATAATCAAATAGCAATTAATTAAGTACATCATTACAAGGCAAAAGGTACTGACAAGAGGAATGCAGACATCAACGTGTGCAGTGGCATTGGCTTTATTCAACATTTTGGTAAGAGTAAATGTAGATATGATAATTTGGAGAAAGTGGAGGGCAGGGCAGATAAGATGCAGACTAATGCTAGACAATCAACTATCTCGCGATGCATGTACAGTAATACCACCACCGTCCGTTATTAGTTGTCGCTCAAATGGATGTATCTAGCACTATTAAGTTCTAAATACATCCAATTGATCAACAATTAATTCGATACAGAGGGAGTACATGACAACAGGTACTTACATGAGCAATCCAAAACTTCATAACCTTTGTGTTAATTCTACATTTATCTAAGAGTAAATATAGATATTATAATTTCAAGCAAAGGAAGGATAAAGAAGCGAACATTTACAGTGATGCTACATAATCAAACAGCAATGAGTTTAAGTATGCTGACAAAGGGCAAGAGGTACTGACAAGAGCAATGCAGAGCCCAGTATTATCGTGAGATCCTATGATTCTTTGAGCAAGGAGATTCATCTGAAATTAGTTTTCATACAAGAGAGAAGGTAAGGCACATGCAGAAATTTAGGAGTTCAAATTTTGAATTGATATCATAGACAGTACCTGACGCTGGGCTGTCAACAGTTCTAATAGGGGTTTGGCCACTGGAGTAGGGGTAAAGTCTGTTACAGTTGGGCCTGTGTTTTCTGTGGCTGCTGATCTATCTGATTTAACAGGTATCACTACCTTTTCCAAATACCTAGTTTGTACTCCTTGAGGATCTGCAATCACCCTCTTCCTTTTGGACATCTATTACGAAAGAACAACATTTGCTGGAAAAACATAGTATGACGACACATGGAATAGGTACAGAAAATGGATAGGTATGGCATATACTCATATATGATGCTTAAACTAAGCAGATGGTGTAACAAAGTAGAAATAATGCAAGAGGTCAGATGAAAAATATGTGCGACCAATACAACCTTGCCAAGTTAGAGCATGCACCTTGATGGGTGAATAAGATAGGTCATCCTCCACCATGCCAAGTTTGTTAGCCAGTGGATAGTTCCGCAATATTCCTCTCGTGCGCCCATTCTCATATTCATTTTGATAATGTTCAATACCTGACATGCATGAAAACATAAAAACAAGTGAGATTATCTTTGTAATGCAGAAGTGATTCTAATCCAATACTTCCTCCCTGTAAACCCCTTTGTGCTGTCTCTGCAACTTCTAAGAGGTGCCATGCATGCTGTAATTTGGTGTGTGCATTAATATAATGTGGCCTACTACTCAAAATATGAGATCTCCAGAAGTGATGATACTTCGCAGATGACAACTTCAACATATAGTAAAGAAGAACAAGTCGACCTGACCTACAGATTCAAAATATACTAAGGGAGAATAACTTGACCTGACCAGTCGACCGCAAGAGAAGAGGATCATCTTAAAGAAGAGCAAGCAGATTGAAGATATTACAAATCTTTGTATACAATGTCGGTTGGCCACCCATGATGAACCAGAGAGCACAGAGAAATACTATTCCTTCCGGTCTCTCCATATGTGGCTCACATGCATTTCGAAACTAAAGTAGGAACATTTAGCTGACCAATTAAACATCTCTCCGTTTTACTAATATCAACATAATATCAGATTTGAATTTGTACAACTAAGATTGTTTAGCTCGATGGGTGGAGCAGTGCTATTACGACACGAACCACGTAGGCTGATCGTGGTCATCATAAAATGGGGAAACCATAAGCATGATGAGTATAGTGTTGACCGTGGTAGTGGGATGGCAGATCTGAAGCTGCAAGCCGCGCAAAGGGTAGTTAGCAACCGATATTTGCTTTGAAATAACAACTAAGATTTGGTATGAACAAGAAAGTACAGTCAACAAGTGACAAAGAAATGCAATTCTGCTGTCTCTCTATATGTCACGACATGCATTTGGAAACTCAAGTGGGACCTTTAGCTAACCAATTAAATGTGTCTGTTAACTAATATCAGTATCATATCACAATCATATTTGAACAACTAAGCTTTGGAATTTTGAGTGTTGTGTTGTTTAGCTTGAAGGGTGGAGTAATGCTAGTATGACAGAAAGCACCTACGCAGATCATAGTAGAGTAGATAAAAGGGGAAAACCCTAAGCATCAAGAGTAAAATCAGGAAAGTGGAACTAGCTGGACTAGTGGGTGGCGCACATGCTTTTCGAAACGAATATAGGAACATTAGGTGACCAATTAAACGTTCTCTGTTTTAGTAATATGATCATCATATCAGATTCGTATTTCAACACGTAAGCTTTGGATTTATGAGTGGCATGTTGTTTCGCTTGATGGGTTCAGGTCTTGAGGAGCAGTGCTAGCACGACACGAAGCAGGGAAGCACCTACGATGATGGTAGTGAATATAAAGGGGGGGAAACCATAAGCTTTACAAGTATAGTGACCGTGACATGGCGGATCTGAAGGTGCAAACCAGAGAAAGCTACTTCGCAACCAATGTTTGCATTCAACTAGCCACTACGATTTGGTATGGACAAGAAAAGTACAGTAAACAATTTAAGATCTATTTTCCGGGTGAGCTCAATAACTTAAGCACATATGGAAGAGTACCACCTCTCTTGCGACGCCGTGTAGGCCCCTGCTGATACGTTGAGGGTGCTGCGGGTGCGATGGCTGTCGGCGGCGGGGAAGAAGACTTTAGATGGCAGACGGCCGGGTTGGGGGATAAATCCTGTTGCCGTGGACGAGGCGATCGTAGGAGCGGCAACGGCAAAGTGGACGCCGACGCCGATGAAGCGAGACGACGCGATGAAAGGATCCTGGTCCGGCGCCGTGGATGAGAGACGTCCATCTCTTGCAGTGGACGACGGGGTAGGGGTAGCGGCTCCGGCAAGGTGGAGGATGGGGTGGTGGACGGAGGAGGCTGGCCGCAGTGAGGAGGTTGTCGTGGCGCCGACGGTGTATGAATGGGGAAATGGAGGGGGAGGGGGGATCTCAAACTTTGGGACGCGCTTGTCTGAAATGTGGGAAAGTTACGAACTTATCCCCCGTTTAAAATTTCGGACATCACGTCGGTTGGGGATAGGACGGTAATCTCGCATCTCCCAAATATTTGCCGGTAACGATTTCGGGCAAGGAGAGGGTGTTTTGCTGCCCACGGTTGGCGCCCACGGTGTATGAACGGGGCTGACAGGTAGGGAGGTTGTGTCACGTCTGAGGGAAGTTACACATCTGCCCCTATTTAAAATATTAGCCTACATCAATTTCGGATGAGGAGAGTTTGTTTTGCCACCCACCGTGGATGAATGGGGAAATGGAGGGAGAGACACATGTCTTTCGGACGAGCTTGAATCAAATGTGTTTTGCCGCCCACGTTTGGCGCCCACCGTGTCTGAATGGGCTCAGAGGCCATCGTGTCACGTCTGATTGGAGTTACTAGTCTACCCCTATCGACAGCAGTGTAAATCCGGTCGATAAGGATGTCATGTGTCAGGGGTAGACAGTAATTTCCATCTCGCAAACACTTGCTTCAGGCAGCCCACAAATGATAGTGGGTGTTTAGCCGCTTCGTTCAAAACTTGGGAGAATTAGCATTCACGTTTGATCTGGGCCTTGGCAACTAATTCCAAATCCAATTTTTATTCGAGTACAAATATCCACAGATAATTCTATGTTTTGTTATTTATTTCTTCAAAACCACAACAAAGATTTATTCCACCTTTATATATGATTATGATTTAGAAATGACGTGATCTTTGAATTCAATAGGTTGGATACACTTTGAGTCAAACAGTTATTTCATCCAATACAATATGCTCACACGAAAAACAGTTCACCTTATGTCAATCATACAAGTACTGAGGATTACCTCGCCTAAAAAATTCGGATCATTACAACACATGGACAACATAGGGGGTCTTACAACATAATCCATTCAGAGACATGACACAACATGCAAGTACAATAATCTAATGACAATTTCAACTGCTATCTAAAGAAGAACTGGGATTACCCTGGCTTCAGATAGCAGAAGCAGCAGGACCTCCTCCGTCTTCAAATGCAACATTCTTACTTCCTCCATTTCTTGGGTTGCTTGCATAATGCGTGCAGCTAATTGCATAATTTCCAGCTTCAAGATCGAGATTACCTCATTCATGGCAGCCACACCATCTCTTTCTGCCTCTAGTAGAGCCTCAAGAACTATAATATCTGTGCTCAGACTGCTCTCCGGCGGTGTTGCCTCTGAACTGCTACCATCTGGTAACATGGATGGCGCACTGCTTCCACAAATAGATTCTGGGGTTGTACATTGTGTCCTAGTGTGAACGGCATCCTGAAAGGTTTCCGCTGGACATAAGTAAGAGATAGTTATCGCATGATCCAGGCAGTAAGCTTACATGGTAAACGACATACGAATTATTGCCGAGCATGGCAAGCTATATTTAAATGGTTCGAAGCAGCATCAGCCGAAAAGAAATTAAAATGGTAAGATGAAACTAGGGATGTAAGTGGAAAATTAACGATATCCGCCAGTCCCATCTAGTTAGTTTTTGCTAGCTCCCTGGTTCATTTTCCTCAAAAAACCAAAACTCTTTTGAACTATCATACCACTAGTGGACTTTAATCGGGATTAAACGGAACCCAGTTGACATCCCTAGTTGAAAGGGAGTGTACCGCCGCTAAGTTGCCAAGGCATCTAAGCAGTTGAAATAATCTGAGAAAGCACTTAACAGTGTGGCCTCATATAAACTACGAACACACTCTTGTGATGAAGTTCAGAGGAAAAGTTAAGGACTCAAATGAACTAGGCATGCATTTCTTTATGATAGTACAGTAGGCACTGCTGACATATTGGCCAACTCAGGTATAGCGTAACAAGTAACAAACAAGCATTCGAATCAAGCAATACAGCAAAGCAGACAACTGAACTATTTGTTATTCTGTAGGATTACAGGTTGAGGGCACAAGCCAAGAAAGCAGCCCACACGCATTACATTTCACATGTACTAAAACACACTGGCTTACCATATGTTGCTGTGAAGCCTCGCTGCTGTTGCAATGTTCTTTGAAGATATCGTCAGCATCCCGTGGTTGCAAATCTACTTGTTGTAGTTTATTCTGCACCCTCTATTTAGGTAAAATTAATTTTAATCGCATGCACTGGTTCGAATTGATCATCAATGGTTCATCTAAACTAATGAAAGAAGGGTGTGTGCATACACGACAATATATCTGCTTCCCTCTATTTTTATGCTTGTTCGAGGTGCCAGCCCCAAAAGAACAAATATTTTGCTTGATGGGGTTGGCAGCTCCATAATTAATAGAAGCATCAAATTAGTCATGCAACTTGGGAAGATCAAGAACACACAAAAAAGTAATGAACAAAGGCTCGTAGCAGTGATGTAATAGCTAGCATCAGAAAATGTAGGGTAAAATGAACAAAAACCAGCGGAACCACATGCTAGTTTGCTGATGTGTAATTAAGCATAGAGAACATGAAGCAGTCTGATGGAACCAACACGTGGCATTAGAACAACACCATTATCATAAATATAGCATGCAAGAAGTAAAATAGTAGGCAGTGATATCTAGGAAGTACAGTAATACTTAGGACAAAACTAAAGCATATTAACTATATGTGCACTGGTATGTAATTTAGCACATGTAACATGTTCACTGCCAGAAGTATGGCCCTACAGGTGCAAGCAGAATAACGCGTCTCATGAAAAACTGAATGATGCCCTGAAGAAATTCAAAGGTGCGGTGCTTATGCTAAGAAAGTGAACGTAGGCGCCGGCCATTGGATAATAGTACCTGATGCTCGGCGGCGTATGGGTATCGTTGGCATACTTGATAGCTAAGGATCGTCGATGGTGCTCGTGTTGCGGTTGAGTTTGGGCCGGCTATCGCCGTCGCTGAAGCGGCTCTGGTGCTATGGTTGCGGCGCCTGTCGACATACAAGAAAGCTCATCTGTGGTAAGTGAACAGTTGCACTATAAAGAGAAAAACCGAAGGAGTACAGATCGAAATAACCTGATGAGGCTGCGGCGTCGGTAAAGCAGGGCCGGTGGAGTTGAATATGGCGTCCGTGGAGCGGGTCCGGTGCAGTGGACGAAGGCTTCGGCGGGCGTGTTGTACAGTGCTTTCGGTGAGGCGGATCTGTTGCGGCGGACGAGGGCTTGTATGAAGAGCCAGCAAAGGGACGAACGAGGGAGTCAGTGAAGGGCCTACACTATGGTGGACGAGGGCGCCGGTTAAGCAGATCCGGTGCGGTGGACCATGATGGCGGTCAAGGAGATCTGGAGCGGTGTACAAGCCAGTCGCTGAAGCGGCTCCGGTGAAGTGGTGAGTTGGCAGTTGGGGGTTCCAAGGTGCGGAAGGTAGATCCGTCAGGGTGTGAGGTCCACCGTTGCGGCGGAGGACTAGATTCGGCGGCTTGCCGTGGTTGGGGCGGTCGGGGAGGGGAAGGGGAGGGGCTCTGGGGAAGAATGTTGGGGGCAAAGAGGGGAAAACAATGGAGTTACCAAAGCAGCCCTTTTCCATTCATGTGGCAGGGGTAAAACAGGAATATCGTAGGGCTAAACTTTCGGGCACGAGATATTTCGATGTGAGCGGGAAGTTTGAAAGCTTTTGGCGCCTGAAATTATATTCTGCTCTTGTACGGCCGACTATGATATCATGGCCGAGAATTTGTTTGTTTTGCACGCAAAAAAAGTGCAAGTTTTGAATATCAATGTCTCCAACTCGAAACTTAGATTGTCCATTCAATTCAAATATGGATCATTGAGCTACTACAAGCAAATACCATCATATGGTCCAATTCAAATGAAATTCCAAATGTGTTTATCCTAAATATGATGACAAAAGCAAAATGTGTATGTGTATGAATAAAGTGGATGATTATAAAGTTTGAACATGCCCGTATGTGTATATCTCTAGGTTTGATATATGAATTTGAAATCACGAAATCCCGGCTTAAAAATGTACCTCCGTTTAAATGAATTACAAAAGCTAATGACGGAGTCGAATTCCAAAATTCCATTCTTAGGTTTGTAATTCTGGTACATCGAAGTATATCACGCATGTTCAAAAGTATCGTTATCTCATAGTCCAAACTGTGAAACAAATTGATCAACCTTGAGTGCACACACTATTGACCATGTATATCTCAATTACGCTAAAGTCCCTCAAATATAGACACCTCACTCTTTATCTGAAGCAACCCCCCCCCCCCACACACACAGAAGTCGTTCTCTCCCACAATCACCAACACACGAGCACATTAACACCCCTCTCTCTTCTAAAGTCTGGACCCCAATATAGGTCTCTATCACTTTATCTCTTGGGCATGCACACATATCTTCCCCCCACTCTCTAGCTAGGTCTCCCGGCATCTCTCTTTCCCAAGCACACGCACTATGTAGAGTGTATCTTTCCCATACACACAAAACGTCGCCCCCAAATGTCTATCTCCCTAGTTATGTGGTTCTCGCACACTCACCTCACACACCACCCCCACTGCAAAACAAGCACACTTTGTCTCCTTGTGCACCACTCTCCTCTTTCTATCTCTCCCACATGCGGACCCGCCCCAGCTCCTCCCTGTATACATATATGTCGTGACTCTTTCCATAGCTCCCTAATGTATCATCGTTCTCGATCTCGCACATTGTTCTCTACACCATCTATTCTAGATCTCTCATGAAGTCCCTATCACACACACGATGACTCGCTTCCCTTGCGTCTCCGTACATAGGCCAATTTCAAACAACATCAACATTGTCTCCCTATCTATACGCCATTTATGGACACAAACGCCCCCTCTCTTCCTCTCTCTCTCCGTCGCTAGCTCTCTCTCTCTCTCTCTCTCTCTCTCTCTCTCTCGCTCTCACACCCCTCTCCCACACACAATCGATGTCTCTTCCAAATAGTCTGCTCCCCCCGCCCACACCCATGCTATCTCGCTACTACACATGTCACACCATTCCCCTTCCCTTTTACTAGGTTTACATCATTAGTGGTCTCTCTACTCCACATACACACACTCCCTCTCACACACAAACACGCACACAAACACACACAGACACGCACAAACACCCATTAATCTAGATCCTCATCTCTCCCCATGTCCGCATGTGTATCTCGCACACTCACTCTCTAATTATGTATATGTGTCTCCACATCAACACAAAGCCCCATGTACATGTCTCTCTCTATCCTCCACACACATAGACACAAAGAATCTGTTATCATTGCCTCAGTCTCTAGACATATCACACACGCACACTGTCTCTCTCTCTCGCAAACACGCTCAACAAGGGTTTCCCCGTGAATAACTTACCGTCTATTCATCAATAGTTGTGGCAGTACAGCGAACACGAGACGTGAAAAAGAATAAATCTACACGTGCTTAGACCACCTAGTATGACTACTAGGACTAGAGCAAGCCAAAAAGCGCGTCGCCGTCACCCCCTCCTTATCGGCGACGGAAAAACCTTTGTTTTACACAGTCGAGAAGTCATTGTGCTAAGGCCTCACATGCTGAGGCGTTGAATAGAATGTAGATGCTAGTTTACGGAAACAAGTATCGATAATACGTTTGTATCTCCATACTTATATTTCTTCTCTTATAAAAAACCGAGTTGGTGATGATGGTACGCGTGCCATCTTGCAATATAGACCGTCCGATCTATATCTGACTGATGGAAATTAAACTAAAAGATACCCGCACCCCTCTCCACATTTGCAGACAAGGCCTTCCCTCGTTCATCCTTATCTCCAACAACCTCATTGTTGAGCAATTAAGAAAGGAAGCCTCTGGAACAAACTGGCCTGGTGGCCGCTGCCGGCGTCATCAATCCCCATGCCTCCGCTCAGTCTGACCACCGATCACCACCACGCCCCACTCCTCTTCACCTTATCTCCTATTTCTCGAGATATCATTAGTTTTTACACATGGGATTACTCCCGCATGGGTCAATCACAACGAGTGTTTTTATAAAAAATGCATCTTGATGTTCCGTGCAATGCACGAAACTTGCTAGTACTCCTACAGAAGACTAAGTTGGTGATGATGGTGTGTCTGCCATCCGTTGTTTGTGACCATTAGATCTACATCTAACGACTGTGAGGTAAGTTGTTGCCTTTTCTCACAAACATCCCACTTGTCTACCAATTTGCAGAAAAACCCATAATTAGTATCTTAAAACCAACCACATCCCTCCCTGACCTCACCAAAACAGCCCAAGGAATATATCCTAATTGAAACATAATATATCTCTAGTGATATATGTATATCAAAATTAGAGTGTTTTGTATCAAGTTTGTGAATAAGTATTATTCTAATTATGATTCATTGCAACGCACATGAACATTGCTAGTATTTCCAACCATGCAAATTTTCCCCCCTAGTATTCCATAGTTTCGAGTTTTCCATCAAGATATTAGTCACTCATGGTTGATATTTACTTTCAATCATGTCCACATATGCACTATGTAACTAGCCTTGCTTATTGGGTTCCAAAGCTTAACTTTCACTCCTACTTACAATATGTAGAGTATTTAACAAAAAACTAGCACTTTCAACCAGCCCTAGGAAGAATCTATTGTACAAAAAATAGCAAAAACATACCCAAAATTTCTTAATCCACGCCAAAAACTACTACCTACCGATTAGGCTAGTTTAAACCCATTTATGACAGGGTTGGCCCACACGTCCTTGCTGACGAGGCAGCTTAAACCAACACATTTTGTTTGACCGTTGACACGAGGGACCCACATCTGACCTTCTATCCTGTTATTCCCCCTCAAATCATTATTTTTCCTGAACATTACTTCAAACAATGCTGATGCGTGTTCGTCGGTGGCGCCGGTGATGAGCGAGTTGGCCGCCGCTCCGCCGGACAGGCCGGACGCCGCGCTGGCCTCCGCACGGGTTGGCAGGCTGGCCCGAGCGTGACTCACGAGCGAGCAAGCCGCCGCGCTGGCCTTCGCTCGAGCCAGATGGCTGGCCTTAGCATGGCGCGTGCGAGCAAGCCGCCGCGCCGCTGTGCCAATCTAGCTAGCAAACCTTGCAGACAAGCAGCTGGACGGAGCTATCTTGGCTAGCTAGCGGCCGCGAGCGTCGGACGGAGCTGGCATCCGGGCTGCCGCAAGATGGGCTCCGCACCGCCGGCGGTTTTGACCTCGCCTTCCGCCGACGGCGGTAGCTGCGTCCCATGGCCGAGGATGATTAGGTGGATGGGCCGGAGGTAGGAGGTCACTCGGGGATCTTTGTGCAGACTGACATGTAGGTCCCACAAGTCATAACGCCCGGTCGAATAGAAGGCGTTGACTTAATGGGAGACACGGGCCCTGTTTGGATACTCTAAGTCAGAGGTTAGATTCTAACCCTGAACTAACTCTAACCAAAGTGGTGTTTGGATGGCAGGGTTAGATTGACAACAAATGTATCCAAACAAGGCCATGGGTTGAAACGTGCCTATAACGACACTTTGTAGAGTAGTCGTTTCTTGGTAGGGCTGGTTGGTAAGAGCATGTACAATGGTTGATAAGGTAGTCTTATCTTAAGTCTGCCACGTATGCAAGTGGTAGTAGTTTCTTGGCATTATTAGTGGTTTCTTGCATTATTAGGGGTTTCTTGTAAGGAACAATGTACTACTAGCAACAAAAGGCGATTCTAGGTTGCGTTGTACTCCAACGAGTACTACTAGTGGCCGCGGGAGTGTATACCTTGTTTCGTGGGTTCGATCCCGGCCGAACGCACGACGGCCTTTTTTTAAATAGTAACTTCGCTGCGAGCCAATATTTTACACGGGTAGTTTGAGTTTTGAAGTCAAACGGACGTGCGGCACCACAATCTAGGCGCACTGGATAGCCTAGCCACGTGAATGGGTTTTCCTTCCCAGCATCTCGTGGCTCGCGTGCTCGCCCTAGCCGCACCTCGCTTGCAGCTTCCTCATCAGCTAGTAGCATATTTAAACTAGCGCCTCCTAATTAAGCCCGAGGAGCCGGAAAAGCCTGGCGGGGCATTGGGAACTGTGCAATATGGCTCTGTACGTAAAGTGCTCTACTACTACTCTGTAGCTTGTGGCGTTGCACGCATGGACTTCACTCCATTATCGGCTCTACTATAAAAGAAAAATTCCTCTTGACGTGTTTTTTTGAAACGGAGGCAAAAGCTTTGCTTCACCTCATTCATAAAGAAGAAACTACTAACAAAGTTCGATGAGATCCATTACACCTCCACAAATGGAAGCGAAGAGCCTAGTCTGGCTGTATCAAATAACTCAAATGTTCTCCCCCCGCAGTAACCATCGCTGATAAACAGGCTGCTAGTGTGTGCATGAGAGGAGCGGCTGAGTAGGCCAGCTACGTGAGAGGAGCGGCTGAATAGAGCACCGAGAGTACCCACTAGGCCACTACGCAGGTGTACTTTCCCTGCATTGATAGTACAATGATGGTTCTAGAGAACAATAGTACCCTCCACTTCCAACTGTAGCTCCTTGGCCCTGAGATTCAAGAGTTCAAAACCGGTGCACTATACTAGAAGTACAGTACATAGCACTAGTAGTACCCTCGCACTACTAGGTGAGAAAGTAGTACTAGTACTGCTACAGTACGAGTACGTACTCCTCCATCACATAATGTAAGACGTTTTTTGACACTAGTTGGCGTGTACAAAAAATAGCAAAAACATACCCAAAATTTCTTAATCCACGCCAAAAACTACTAGCTAGTGCCAAAATTTTCTTACTAGTGCTATTATTTACAGTATAATGCAATCCCATAACATCCCATAATGCTAGTACTAGTAGTAAATAATAGCCTCACCCCTTCGCTACAGTTGGAAGGAACGATCTACAGTTGGAAGGGACGAGGCCCTGCGGTTACTACGCTCTTATCTCCTCCTCGCCAGTTCCCCTCCCCCCGAAGAGAAGGCAGTTCGTCGCTGCTCCCATGGATTCGCCAGGCGGTTCTCCTTCTCTCTGGGCTGGGAGACCTTGGACGACGATTCTCTAGGAGAAATCACACGCCGCTCCGACGTCCTCACCGCCGCAAGACTTGGTGCTTCCTGCACCAACTATTTCATGACGGTGCTTAAAATGGCTTGGGAAAAGGCCATGCTTGTTGGTCTTCCATGCGTCCTCGAGGAGAAGGTTCTTCTATGGGACAATCCTTCGAACAGTCCACTGCTCCCTGGCCATGGTTGCACGTTGACTCCACTAGAGTTGCCGACGTTGAGAGGTAGTCGGATTTTGTCAGATGAGCAGGTCAGTAATGGAGTTTGATCAGGTAGTACTTAGTTATTCCATTTCCATCCCGTAATTTCTCCGCTGCCCACCGTCTTATATATAGGTCTGGGTCGGTGCCAACGAAGATTGGCTTGCATACCTCCGGCCGGATACCACCATCATTTTGCACAACATCCACAGCAGTGCGGCCGTTCCAGTAGACCCCTTCTCCACCATTGGGATCGGCCTTCCGTACTGGCTGGGCTTAAATACATATGATGATGCTTACATGAGATTGGAAGAAGATAGCAATTGCGGACCCGCCAACAAAGCGACGCGGCTACGACGATTACTATCTCATCGCGGTGTTTGACATAAGGATTGCCATCAATGCAAGAGGCAGTAACGGCAGAGGCTGGCGCATGTTGGCGGCGGTAGATTTGTACCCCTACACGTTCGAAGACGCCGTGCGCCATCTAGGCCGCATCTTCGCGGTGACAAGCCAGGGGACTTGTTTCATCTGGTTGCCATCCTACGGTATGGGAGATTACAAACGGAATGCACAAACCATCATTTGCATCCCTAACGGTACTCCATTATTTTGCAGGGACCAGTCATCCCACGGTCAAAATAAGATCGCCGATCCTGGATGTGCATTTGCATCCGCGATTCGGTCTAACCTGGAACCTTGTAGCTGACTTTGGCATATTGGGATCAACTATCTTAGCAGTCGTTACCTATGGTACAACTGATGTGCAACATGGTCACACAATCTACCACGATCGGACCGTCACCATCTACCCAGGTATTCCATTTTTTAACCCTCTCGCCTTCTCTTTCATTGTTGTACTAGTACTCTACTTACGTACTAGTAGGATTACTTTTTACCTTGGAGGACGCGTATAGCTAGCTAGGCCCTTGAAGACTTGAACCCACTAGCTGCCACCATTTTTGTTTTTCCATGTCTTACTATCCCATCCATGTAGCCAACAGTGGCTACATATAATAAGCCGGTTATTTTACTTCCTCTATACCGGAGTAGTACTATTTGCTGCACAGTATTACTGACCGCCATATTTGAGCACAACATTATTATGCATGGACCTTGACTATGTATGTCACCATGTGTCCAAATATGAGATGTCGCGTGTACCAGATGAACGGCGCCGAGTTCGACCCCCGTGATGCTACGTGGGTGCCGAGGAACACTCTTGGAGAGTACTCGCTTTTCATTGGGGACAGCTACCCCATTGTGAAGCGGATGCCACCTTCCGTGCACGACACGGAAGGCATGCCATTCATGAAGCATGGTTGTGTCTTCCGTGCGCACCGCCGGATGAACAACATGCTGGGACACGCTATCCCTGATTTATGCCGCTTCAGCTTGGATGAGTCTCCATCGTGTGGAACCGGACTAGAAAGCTGCGACAATGATTCCCATTGCCCACCGCTATGGATCGTGCCATCCATGAAGAACACCTGGGACTGGAACCTGGAGGAGGACATGTAGTCCATCTATAACGTGTAAGTGGAGTACGGTAAATTGTGAACGGTAGCGCTATGAATATATGTAGACTAGTCGTGCACAAATTTATCACATGAATTGGAGATGAACTTGTGTGGCATACTGGCATTTGTCCTTTAGAATTTATTACTAGTAAATGTGTTATGTGTACATGCAACTTGTGCGGTTGTTGCACGGGCTCCAACACGGTGTTTGAGAAAAAAAGGTGGCACAGCTTTGGATATACGTGACGTGGCGGCATCATACAGTAGCATCGTTCGCTATAGTTGTAGTATGCTCCTACTAGGACGACAACTCCCATAAAACCTTGCGCTTGGCTCTTTGCCTCTTCGGGAGGTTCAACAGTTCGTACTCGTGTGAACCTTGCACTCGGCTCTTCGCCTCTTCAGAAGGTCCAACAACGATGATACTATAGTACACATTATGCTTCTGGCAATCTGACACCGATTGAACTGCTGCACGTCCACCGCGAGGGCGAGGGCGAGGGAAAGGGAGAGGGCGCGCTGTAGTCAAATCCTCTCCTCGTCCTGCGAACCACCGCGCGCGTGGGCGAGGGAGAGGCGTAGTAAGCAAGCTTCTCCTTGTTCGGCGAGTTGACGGGACACATCAAAGCAGTACTAGTACTAGTCCATACTGCGTCCTTTCTGGTTAATATGGCTTAATTTGAAACGAGAAAAATACACTGGCGGTCAACGTATGTAACAATACGCTCTTTACGGTCACTATTTATAGTTTTGTGGTGATTATACGATCACTAGCTCATCGTAGAGCACCGTATTGCACCCTACTGACCGGCCACATAGTCGACGTGGCACTTTGTTGACTGGTTAAATTGTCACCTAGTTTCTGGGTCCCACCTGTCAGTTGGCAGAGCAAAGAAATCAGCTAAAAAACAAAGAGTGTAGTACATCTACACTTCCAATGCATTTAACCTTTAATCTAAATTAACATTGATTGACTAATGCACCAACTTGTGCTCTAGGTATAGGCTACATGTCTATCCTTAATTACAGCATGCAACGACCTTCATTTAATCTTCTTCTCTCAATGGTCGCATGCACACATAACTTTTGGGCGTTAATTATGCCCTGGTCAATGTGTATATCTCTAAATGTACAATCTTTCACGGACGTAGGGAGTAGGTTGAGCACTTGAGTGAGAGCGTGTGTGTTGTGTCGTGTGCTGTGTGCCGCATGGGTGCGTGAGTGTTGCGTGCGTCCATGTGTATGTGTGAGTGTTGCATGCATGCATGCATGCATGGGGCTTACTCCCTCCCATTGACATGTTCATATTTCAAGCTTCCTCTGTTCCCTCCATATGGTGATACTCCATCTGTTCCCAAATACGAAGTAAAATCCTCCCTCTGTTCCCAAATACGGTGTAAAATCCTCCCTCTGTTCCCAAATACGGGGTATTTGTCTTTCTAGAGATTTCAACAAGTGACTACGTACGGAGCAAAATGAGTGAAGTGAGCGTAGAGGCATAGGGATAATGTAGAAAGGAAGTCTTCGCAATCCATTATTCCCCATCTCGGTCAGAGAGAACTATTCAACTAGTCTTCGCAGTGAAGTGACAATACACGTTGCAACAGATGGGACACTTAATTAATAAGCTGAACCAGCGTGTTGGTGTTACTAAATCAGCCTTACCCAGTACTGCCATCATGTTTGCCAGTAGAGCATGCTTCTGTCCTCCATTAACTGACATATGGGCCCTCTTCTGGTAGACCCACATGTCATCGGTGTAACTATTTACAATCCGAAGGACGGTATATCCTGGTAGTAGTAGAATTGAGATTTAATGCACTTTCTTCCCTGTCTTCCACTCTTCTTCCTCCTCTCTTCTTCTTCCTCCTCTCTTCCCCATCGTCGGCCGCACACCATTTCCCCCCGCTCACTGCTCGCCCGCCCGCGCTATCTTCCTTGGTAGCTTGCGCGTACCATACCCCCCCGCTCACTGCTCGGCCACACGAGGAGAAGCTTCTTCGCTCGCCCGCCCGAATCCACTTCCCCGCTGGCTCACAGGCACCGAAAACCCCAATGGCAGAACCGACTGACATGCAGAGCCGCGATTGGAATTCTCTCCCCGATGTTCTCTTGGAGCAGATCTGTAATCATATGGACCTACTCAGCACCGTCCGTCTGGCCGCATGCTCGGTGTCTTTGTACCGTCTACTCGTCTGCAACCGGCCGACTCTTTTCAAGACACCCTACTTGCTGATGCCAGATCCTCGCAGGTGGCCCATACACCAACTTGACGATCCTACGGAGGTTGCCGTGGTGCCCCTCAACATTTTACCACTAGCCTTCCACCTGCCCTTCATGCGCGGCCACTACTGGGTGGGCATGAAGGCCAACTGGATTGTCCTCATCCACCAATCCGGTAGTCCGTGGCGTCTCGTGGATATCTACACCCAGCGAGAGATCACCCTTCCATCTTTGGATACCGCCGCCATCAAGCCTCGCGGCCCGCCGGACACTCCTGCCTACTACGCATGAGACGCATCGAGCTTTTGGCTTGACCTCTGTTTGCTGAAGGTTGTAATCTGCGAAGTGCCCACACCATCAGAAGACTACATGGATTACAAGCTCATTGCTGTGTTCAACATGGGATTAGTCTATCTGGAATCCGGTCGCCATACATGGTTATGGCTCATCGTCGATCCTCTTCACCCAACACTTCTGTCTGATGCTATAGTGCACGATGGCATCGTTTATGCGGTCGACGCACAGATTGGCTGCCTATACTGGTGGAATCTATCGTCGTGTAATTGTTCTATCTCATCTCATCTTTACCTTAAGAATACGTCTGCCTGTTCATTGTTACAAATTTAGAATATATAGTATGTCTATAACCACATCATTGCTATATGTGCCTCTCATTTCCTAGATTTTTATGACCACACATGTTATTGTTAGAGTTGATATGAGAACAATTGGTATCTAATGATTGTTAGAATAGATATTATGAGTATAACCTCATGATTGCTATATGTTCCTCTCATTTCCAGGATTTTTATAACAACGCATGTTATTGCTTAGAGTTGATATGATAACTGTAGTAAGTGCTATGGTAGAATATGAGTAGGCCCTGTCATATCTGTTTTCCTCTCATTGTTACATGATGTTTGAACCATGATATATTGCTAGAATATGAAAGCCATTGGCTTATTTTTTTAACTTGGGGTATGATTATGACCAAGGCATTGCAATTCTCTGTCTATGATATGTGTCACTGTTATAATAATCTTAATTCCACACATACTCTGAACATGATTGTTTATTTTTGTCCTTTTGGTCTCCAATTTGAATTGTTGCAGCAGACGCAAATGCGCTGGCCTTCATGATTCCAGGACCTGGAATCATACCAGCCGATGGGTGGCGGTTTATCGCTCTCAGCTGACGGTGGTCATTTGATGCTCATTTTCACGTACCAAATTGACCAAACCATTACATCAAACCACATGCAGTACAATGCCTGGGGAGTTCGTGACATTGATGGCTATGGCTGCTTCATGTTCGAGAAAGATCCCAACTCCGTTGGGCTAGGCGTATTCAACTGGAGGCGGGTTTACAGCCTCGGCAACCACTCCATGTTCCTCGGGCTCAATTATCCGATCATCCAACCAATCATCGATCATATCACCGGTGATGATTACCGTGCTATGCAACTTCCATTCGCCAGGGGGACTGTGTTTACACTATGGGTTTCATGAATCACCATATCCAGAGATTCGTCGACACAGCTTGTTGCGAGATAATCTTCAGTGTGTGAAAGGCATCAAGCTTCCATGCGATGGATGGCTTTTGCAAACCTGACATGCGGCGATGTGGTTCATGCCAACAGAAAATATGCACAACTTGATTCGTACTGATATGTAGACTGAGCCATGTATTCTGCTGCTGTAGCACGACCCTCTTTTGTTGGATTGTTGTTTGTTTGAAGCACCCCTCTGGTTTGAAGGATAGATACCTTTCTGGGATCAAGTGCATCCTAACTCACCTGTGCAGGATGTACTGATAATGATGATGGAGATGCTGTGCAGTATATATATATATATCACTTAGGCTTCAAGTGCGTACTTGTTAGTTAAACCTATGGTTAAAATGTGACACTAAATACGACTAGTAAGTAGTACAGTAGCAGTACTAGTATACGTCGGTCAAATTATTCATCATGTCCACACATTGAATTGACATGACAACACGCTCGCGTGAGGTGACACAAGAATCCCGGCGGCGTGTTCGGGTATTCTAGACTTCAGATTTGGAGTACCACTTATCTGTCGAAATCTTTCATCATTCACTTAAAATAGTCGATTGATCATACATTGAGTACCATATAACTGGAATTAACCAATGCAAGTCGAAGAAGGATTGGTCGGTGCTGCCGGATGGCGTCAAGTTCGATCCCACGTATCAGGAGCTGATCGAGCACCTTGAGGCCAAAGTGAGTGCTGACAGCGCGAGATCTCACCCTCTCATCGATTTGTTCATACCAACCATCGACACCGAGCACGGCATATGCTACACCCATCCTGAGAAATTTCCAGGTAAGACACCGATCAGCCGTCTACTTGCACAAACATATTCCTTTGTTTATAGCTCTATTTTTGTTTTTAGACGCAGACCTGGTGAAGCAATTACAATTTGACAGTTAATAAAAAGTGAAACAAGTGACTGCAACATGCCAAAGATGTTATGAAAATGCCAACTACGTACACTAAAACCTGTATTCGACAATACTACAGGTATAACACTGAGTGGCCTAAGCAAGCATTTCTTCCAGCGTAATTCCAGGGCGTTCAAAAGGGGCACGTGGACGCGTCGCAAGATACAGTCGGAGTGCGGCATGCACGCGATGTGGCACAACACCGACAATACCTTGCCGGTGATGGTCAACGGCCGGCAGGCGGGCAGCAAAAAGGTTCTGGTGCTGCACACCAACAAGAACTTCGACTAGCAGAGGACCAACTGGGTGATGCACCAGTACCACCTCGGAGTTGGTCCTCTGCAAGATTTTCTACCAGACGAACACTTGGGCCAGGAGTAAAAAGATTATAAGTTAGTTTGGTATTGGTACTTGTACTACCTTGTTGTCCGCAAGTTGGTATTGTTGTTAATGATCTTTTGGTATGAACTTGGCGCTTGCTTCCAACCATCATGCCGAGGGTCGACGTGGATATAAAGCTGATTCATTTGTTTCGAAACGAATTTTCAGGCACCTGATTTTTATTTGATGGGTAGCATAAGCACCTGCCGTTCAAATTCCCAGTTCTCCAAATTTTTCGAAACAAGTGCATGCTCTTATTATCACGATGAAAAAACAATATCCGTGCTGCATCCCAGTTATCAGTCTGTACTTGCAGAATTATCTCGTTTATTGAGCACGTATATTGTTTTTTCAGGTCGAGCAGGTTTCAACTGGGCTGTAGACTGCCCAGGCTTGGTTTTGTTTTTAACAGGCCCAACCCATGACGACAACGGGGCATAAAGATCCAGCAGGTATCTACTGGCCTCTGGCCCGCCAACGTTAGTTATATTTTGTCTTACAACATCCGCAGGCACTTTTTTACTGAATCAAACACACAGCCCATTTCTATTTTCCTCTTGAAACACATGTCCTACATCCGTTTTCTAATCTCGACCTATAGTTTTACTAGTTCATATACACGTATCATTATACTGAAAATACATAAAATTCACTTTTCATATTTACATCCTTATTTTTGTTGTTGTTTTCCCTCCCAGCGCTGATTTTTTTTACCACTGGTTTTCCCTTAAACCAACTCAATTGTCCCACGTCTTATTTGCTTACAAAAACAAAACGATTTTTTTGGCAAATCAATAAGTTCTTAAAAAATGTTTATCATTTCGGGATTACAAAAGTTCGGACTCCATCGAAATATGCAAAATAAGGTTGAACTTTTTGACCGTGGTCCTGGGCCAAAAATGGGCTGTAATAAATTACTTAAGAATTAGCAAATGGGCTGCAAATTATTAAAAAATAGCAAATGGGCTCTATGTTGTCTGCCACAGATTTGGAGGCTGACTTGTGGGCCTACTAAGTTCATGCGTACACAAGGTTTATCAAAAAAGAAACTTAGTCAACAATTGACTCTACCAGCGTCAGACCGTTAGATGTCAATCTAACGGCAATCGTGCTTCTTCAGTCTCTGATCTTCCGGCCCCAGCCGCCCAAACCAGCGCCGTCGGAACAGCCTGCTCCAGCCTCCCGTGGCCGGCTGTGCTGCCGGGCAGGCCTCACGGCCCCATCATATACTCGCATCCCTGGCCTGTCTATCCCTCTACTCACCCACACCTCCTATTATTTTCCGGCTATGGTAGCCGAACCAGTCAACCCTCGTACTATCCACCGCGTGGGCAGCCACTGCCGTGTCTTCCCCGGCTCTGTGTCGTTCCCTTCGTAGGCCTCGCCGTCGTCCACCGCCCTGGTGCTCTCGGCGCAGCGTGGTCAACGTGGTCAACGAATGACATCCATCATAAGTGGACTGTACGTGGAGGGGCTGACAGCTGGGTCCACGGCCGCACACAAGGAAATGCCTCCTTATTACGCGCAAAATAATGATTCCTCCACCTGACATCTGGGACCCGACGGAAGGGCCTCTGTATTTCGCGAAAAAACGTTCCCTCCGCTGACAGGTCGGACCCACCAACTATATCTTCTCACACAAGGAAGTGCCTCCTTATTGCGCACAAAAAAATGAATACCCCCTGCCAGCTGGGACCCACCACAGTGGGAGGCTGACTTGTGGGCCTACTAAGTTGACGGGGACGGAGGGCTTTGTCAACTTAGTCAATATGAACGATTCTAGCTCCAGTGACCGTACGATGTCCATCGAACGGCCTTAGTGCTTCTTCAACCTCTGGTCTTTTTGCTCCAGTTGCCCAAAGCAGCGCCGGTCGTGCCGCATGCTCCTACCTCCCATGGCCGGCTGTGCTGCCGCGGAGGCCTCACCGCCCCCTACTATTCCCACCACTGGCCAGGCCCTGCGGCGATGGCAGCCTCACACCGCAGGGACCAGTGAACCCTCGTACTCCTCTCCGCGCGGGCTTCCATTGCCGCGTCTTCCCCGGCTCCGCGTCGTCCCCTTCCTAGGCCTCGCCGTCGTCCACCACCCTGGTGCTCTCGGCGCGGCATGGTCAACGTGGTCAAGGAATGGCTTCCATCGGACATGGACTGTACGTGGAGAGGCTGACAGCTGGGTCCACGGCCGCAGCAAGGAAGTGCCTCCTTATTACGTGCAAAATAATTATTCCTCCACCTGACAGCAGGGACCCACCGGACGGGCCACCGTATTTCGCAAAAAAACGTTTCCCCCTGACTGCTGGGACCCACCAGCTACATCTTCGCACGCAAGGAAGTGCGTCCGGGCAAAACAAAAACGATTCGCCCCCCTGACTGCTGGGACCCACCAGCTACATCTTCGCACGCAAGGAAGTGCCTGACAGTCGGGACCCGCCTGGTCGAAGCGTACGTAGCATTGTCATTCTGGTCGCGAACGTGTACGTACATACTGGTCGATGTAGATGCGCGCACGTGTCGTAGTAGAGGTGCGCACGTAGCATGTACACGTACGTACAGCGGCCAGGGTGCAAGAAAGTAAATACGGCCACGTACGTACATACGGGCGGGGTCTCGAACGCCTACTCGCGCGTACGTATGGCCAAGGCTCGTGTATATGGCTGGGTCGGAACGGAGAAACAACGTCGTTGTCGTGTTCATGGGGAGGCAACGGAATGCGTCGTGTTCATCGGGAGGAAACGGAACGCGTGGGAGCCAACCGGCTTGGACGGAACAGCTGATGGAAACGAGGCCTGGCGTACCGCAGATGGAGGAAACGACCTTGTGTTTGACCGGCCACGTTCGAAACGGGATCCTGTTCATCGGGAGGGGTCTGGCGTACCGCAAAACAGAGGAAACGGACCTCCTACGGTCGAAACGGGGGTCCTATTGATTGGGAGGGGTGTGGCGTACTAATAAACGGAGGAAACGGACCTGTGTTGGAGCGCTACGGTCGAAATGTGGGTCCTGTTCATCAGGAGGGGTGTGGCGTACCGCAAAACGGGACTCCACGGGATACTGTTCATCTCCACCGTCGACCTCCTCCAGCCTCCACGGGCTACTGTTCATCCACCGTCGACCTCCTCCAGCCTCCACCTGCGACTGTTCATCCACGGGCTCCTGTTCATCCAGCCTCCACCGCGCGCTACTCCACCGGCTACTGTTCAACCAGCCCTCTCCACGGCCTCCTATTCAACCACCCCTCCACGGGCTACTGTTCATCCTGCCCTCCATCGTCTACTATTCATCCTGCCCTCCACGGGGTGGTCCTGTTCATCCTACCCTCCAGCCCCAACCGGCTCGAACGATCGGGGTCCTGTTCATCCAGCCCCAACCGGCTCGAACGATCGGGGTCCTGTTCATCCACCCCTACCGGGAACTGTTCATCCAAACCCCCCAGCAACGCTCACTGTTCATCCAGAGGCAAAGCCCCCGGGTCCTGTTCATCCACCCCCACCGAGAACTGTTCATCCAACCCCCCAGCAACGCTCACTGTTCATCCAGAGGCAGCATCGATCGGCTTCAGTTAGCAGCAGTAGCGAAGGAATCGCTCGATCGGGTTCAGTTATCAGCCATCAATCGATCCTCGGGTTCAGTAACGCGTAGCTTGCAGTGCAATCGCTCAGGTTCAGTTAGAGCCCAATGCCTCGCTCGGGTTCAGTTAGAGCCCAACGCCTCGCACCCACGCGCGTGCGTGTATGAGAGAAACGCGCATCGCTCGGCCCCGACCACCCACCGTAACCGGGAACACCCCGATATTTTCCCCGCCCTCGCTTCTACCATGGTTTTTTCCGTCATGGATGGCCCAAAGAATGTCATGCAGCCGCGTCTCCGGCCCGCCCAGGACGAAAAGCCCATTTTCTGTCATGATTTTTTGTCATAGAAGTAGGACCCCACCACATCTATGATGATACCGTTTTTGTCACAATTATTGTCATAGAAGTGTTATAAGTATGACAGAAAAGATTTTCGTTCGGCCCAAAATGTCACGGATGTGTCTTTTTTTTGTAGTGTGTTAAAGTGGCAACCAATTCACATGTTAAGGTTCAAACAATCAACTCTCTTGAAACTCAACAACCTCTGCACTTAGTCACCAAGCAATTGCAATTCAACTTATTCAACAGAGTTTAAGTAAGAGTTCCACATACTCAACCATCATATAGTCTTCTATGATTGCTAACACTCATCGCATACACATGAGCAAAACGTTTCAACCGGACACATAGAAAGATAGGGGCTTATTGTTTTGCCTCCCAACGTATTCACCTCAAGGGTGATGTCAACAATAATAACTCATGCTGCCCATATTCAACTAGACATATGTGCCTAGATCTTTCCTCACCACATGATGCTTGCCAAAGGAGAAAAATAAAAAGGAATAGAGAGAAAAACTTTGACTCTTTGCATAAAAGTAAATACTGAAAAATAAAAGATAGGCCCTTCACAGAGGGAAGCAGAGGTTGCCATGCGCTTATTTGTTTGTATGCTCAATCCCTTAGTGCAAAAGAACGTCACGTTATATTGCCCCTTGTGATGGCAACTTTTATTATGTAGTCTGTCGCTTTTATTGCTTTACCATCACAAGTTCGTACAACACTCAATTTTCTTTTACACTAAATGATCTTACATTTTTAGAAGCAATTTTTATTGCCTTATTGCACCGATGAAAACTTACTTGAAGAATCTTATTCAATCCTTAGGTAGGTATGGTGGACTCTTGAAAATAATATTTGGGTTTAAGGATTTTTGGATGCACAAGTAGTATCTCTACTTGGTGCGGAATTTTTGGCTAGCAAAGATGGGGGGCAAGCACCACATGTTGAAGGGTCTATGACAATATGACTTCTACGTGAATATGAACAAACATAAACCATTACGTTGTCTTCCTTGTCCAACGTCAATTTTTTTGGCATATATTATTTTGATGGGGGCTCACAATCACAAAAGATTTCTAGGATAGTGTATTTGCATGTGAAAGTTCTCTTCCTTATACTAATTATTCGTGAATTGCTTGTATGACCAATATTGTGATTGTCAGGCCTCAAAAGATTTCACTTTCTAAACCCAATGTGAAGCTACCACTAGGCATGATATGATTTCAACTTCATGATATTCAATTTATTCAACAATTTACTCATAGGATATAAGTGAAGCACAAGAGTAAACGACAAACTACTCCAAAAAGATATAAGTGAAGATCGTGCGAGTAGTTAAGTAAATAGATAGCTATGTGAGGACTCTCTCTTATTTAAAAGTTTCAGATCTTAGTATTTTATTAAAATATCAAGCAACAACAAAATAAGATGACAATCCAAGGATAGCACACATCATGTGAAGAAGCAAAAACTTAGGCTCAACCGATACTAACCGATAATTGTTGAAGAAGAAAAGTGGGATGCCTACCGGGGCATCCCCAAGATTAGATGCTTGAGACTTCTTGAAATATTATCTTGGGGTGCCTTGGGAATCCCCAATCTTGAGCTTTTGTGTCTCCTTAATTCCTTTTATATCACGGTTTTCCTAAATCTCAAAAGCTTCATCCACACAAAACTCAACAAGAACTCATGAGATAAGTTAGTATAAACCAATGCAAAAACTTTATCATTCTCTACTGTAGAAAATCACTAAAATTATTATTCAACATTGCATACTAAATGCCTCTGCATATTTAATACTCCTATCCTCAAATAGAATCATTAAACAAGCAAACATATGCAAACAATGCAACCATAACATCAATCTGCCAAAACAGTACAGTTTGTAAAGAATGCAAGATTCATCATACTTCCCTAAATCCAAAAATTATGAAAATCTACCAAACTGTAGATAATTTATCAGATCTTAATTTGCAAAAAGTTTCAACATTTTATCACACACTGACTTTCCTAGGGAATTTTTGCAACAGAGGTAAACTTTCTGTTTTCAAACAGCAACATGTATACTTGCAAAATAAGCATAGTAAAGGCTATCAATGCCACTTTTATTGAAATAAAAGATGAAAAACATTATTATAAATAACAGCAAGCAAATCTTAACAAAATAAATTGACGCTCCAAGTAAAACACATATCATGTGATGAATGAAAACATAGCTCCAAGTGAGGTTACCGATAATGTTGGAGACGAAAGAGGGGATGCCTTCCGGGGCATCCCCAAGCTTAGTTGCTTGGATCTTCCTTGAATATCACCTTGGGGTGCCTTGGAAATCCCCAAGCTTATGGTCTTGTCACTCCTTATTCTCCTCATATCGATATCTCACCCAAAACTTGAAAACTTCAATCACACAAAACTTAAGGGAACTTTGTGAGATAGGTTATTATGATAAAGAGCAAACCATTTCACTTTTGGTATTGTCAAAGACAAGATTCATAATTGTTCTCACACAATGCCTACTGTATCATATCATTTCCACAATTTATATTGAGCAATATAAGCCATAGAAACTAGAAAGCAAGCAAACTATGAATTGAAAACAGAATCTGTCAAAACAGAACAGTCTGTAGTAATCTGTACTCAAACCATACTTATGCTACTCAAAAAATTATGACCACATGAGAAATTTTTATATTAAACTTATTAAAAAAGAATCAACTCAAAATCACTCTTCTGTTAAAAATGAGACCTATTTTCGTGAGCGCAAAAGTTTCTGTTTTTCAGCAGGGTCAAATCAACTATCACCCAACATGATCCCAAAGGCTTTACTTGGCACTTTATTGAAACAAAAGCAATAAAACTTGATCAATACAGTATCATAATCATGTGAACACACAAAAACAGTAGGTAAAAGTGTTGGGTTGTCTCCCAACAAGCGCTTTTCTTTAGTGCCTTTTAGCTAGGCATGATGATTTCAATGATGCTCGCATAAAAGATAAGAATTGAAACATAAAGAGAGCATCATGAAGAATATGAATAGCACATTTAAGTCTAACCCACTTCCTATGCATAGGTATTTTGTGAGCAAACAACTTATGGGAACAAGAATCAACTAGCGTAGGAAGGCAAAACAAGCATAATTTCAAAACTTTCAACACATAGAGAGGAAACTTGATATTATTGCATTTCCTACAAGCATATGTTCCTCCCTCATAATAATTTTCAGTAGCATCATGAATGAATTCAACAATATAACTATCACATAAAGCATTCTTTTCATGACCCACAAGCATAGAAATTTTACTACTCTCGACATAAGCAAATTTATTCTCATGAATAGTAGTGGGAGCAAACTCAACAAAGTAACTATCATGGGATTGAAAATTAAAATCATGATGAAAAGTTTCATGGTTATCATTATTATTTATAGCATACATGTCATCACCATAATCATCATAGATAGCAACTTTGTTCTCATAATAATCAATTGAAACCTCTTCCGAAATAGTGGATTCATCACTAAATAAAGTCACGACCTCTCCAAATCCACTTCCATAATTATTACAATAAGATTCAACACCCTCCAAAATAGTGGGATCATTAGTACCTAGAGTTGACACTCTTCCAAACCCACTTTCATCAATATAATCATCATATAGGAGGCATGCTTTCATCATAATAAATTTTCTCATCAAAACTTGGGGGAGTAAAAATATCATCTTCATCAAATATAGCATCCCCAAGCTTATGGCTTTGCATATCATTAGCATCATGGATATTCAAAGAATTCATACTAACAACATTGCAATCATGCTCATCATTCAAATATTTTGTGCCAAACATTTTATTGACTTCTTCTTCTAACAATTGAGCACAATTTTTCGAACCATCATTTTCAAGAAAGATATTATAAAGATGATCAATAATATGATGCAACCTCAATTCCATTTTTTTGTAGTTTTCTTTTATAGACGAAACTAGTGATAAAACAAGAAACTAAAAGATTCAATTGCAAGATCTAAAGATATACCTTCATGCACTCACCTCCCCAGCAACGGCGCCAGAAGAGAGCTTGATGTCTACTATGCAACTTTATTCTTGTAGACTCGTGTTGGGCCTCCAAGCGCAGAGTTTTGTAGGACAGTAGCAATTTTCCGTCAAGTGGATGACCTAAGGTTTATCAATCCGTGAGAGGTGTAGGATGAAGATGGTCTCTCTCAAACGATCCTGCAACCAAATACAAGAAATCTCTTGTGTCCCCAACACACCCAATACAATGGCAAATTGTATAGGTGCACTAGTTCGGCGAAGAGATGGTGATAAATGTGTAATATGGATGCTAGAAATATATTTTTATAATCTGAATAAATAAAAACAGCAAGGTAGCAATTAGTAAACGGGAACAAAAACGGTATTGCAATGCTTGAAAAAGAGGCCTAGGGTCCGTACTTTCGCTAGTGCAATTTCTCAACAATGCTAACATAGTTGGATCATATGATTATCCCTCAAAGTGCAATAAAGAATCACTCCCGAGTTCCTATTAGCGGAGAACAAAAGATAGGAATTGTTTGTAGGGTACGAAGCCACCTCAAAGCTATTCTTTCCGATCAATCTATCCAAGAGTTCATACTAGAGTAACGCAAGCTATTCTTTCCGATCGATCTAATCAAGAGTTCGTACTAAGATAACACCAAAGCAAGTTCATATTCATAATACTCAATCCACACAAAGAACTACAAGGAGACCCCAAAGTTTCTACCGGAGAAAAATGTGCTTCAACCCCTATGCATGGATTACCCCAATATCACCGCGGGAATGCGCGAATTGAATGCCAAGAGACATATCAAGTGAATCAATATGATACCCCAATTGTCACCTCAAGTATTCATACCGCAAGATATATATCATGTGTTCTCATCTCTGAATATTCAATCCGACAAGACAAAACTTCAAAGGGTAAAGATTCAATTCATCATAACAAGAGTATAGAGGGTAGAAACATCATATGATCCGACTATATTAACAAAGCCCATGATATAGATCACAAGAGAGAGAGAGATTAAACACATAGCTACTGGTACAAACCCTCAGCCCCGAGGGTGGACTACTCCCTCCTCATCATGGTGGCCGCCGGGATGATGAAGATGGCCACCAGAGATGATTCCCCCTCCGGCAGGGTGCCGGAAAGGGTCTAGATTGGTTTTCGATGGCTACAGAGCCTTGCGGCGGCGGAACTTCTGATCTAGGTTAACCCCGAAGGGTTTCGGAATATTTGGGAATTTATAGTGCAAAGAGGGGGTGCAGGAGGCCACCGAGGTGGGCACAACCCACCTGGGCGCGCCAGGGGGGCCTGGCGCGCCCTGGTGGGTTGTGCCCCTCGTTTGGACTCCGTTTGGTATTGATTTCCTGCGATGTAAAAAACAAGCAAAAACAGCAACTGGCACTGGGCACTGGGTCAATAGGTTAGTCCCAAAAAATGATATAAAGTTGCTATAAAATGATTGTAAGACATCCAAGAATGATAAAATAACAGCATGAATACTTCATAAATTATAGATACGTTGGAGACGTATCAACTACGCAAACAAGGTTGCAATCAAGCAAGATATCTGACGAGAAAAAGGCAAAAAAAGAAGACAAATAAAAAGGCAAATATTTTTGTGTTTTTTGTAAAAAATGTTTTAGAAGTGGGGGAGATGAAAACGAGAGGCAAATGGAAAATAAAGTAAATTGCAAGGAGATGAGATTTGTGATTGTGTACCTGATAGATCTGGACTTGATCCTCCCCGGCAATGGCGCCAGAAATTCTTCCTGCTACTTGTGATATTGCGTTGGTTTTCCCTTGAAGAGGAAAGGGTGATGCAGCACAACAACAGTAAGTATGTCCCTCAGTTGTGAAACCAAGGTATCAATCTAGTAGGAGGATCCACCCAAACTATTTAAGCAGTACCTTCACACAAATAACAAAAACTTGCAACCCAACGCGTAAGAGGAGTTGTCAATCCTTCCTCGGTATTGAGATAGAGTAAATCGTATAAAATTGGATAAATAGATCTAACAAAAACACAAAGTAAAAGAAGTAAAAAAAGTGCAACTAGGTATTTTTGGTTAATAGATCTGAAAACAATATGATAGGAAATAGACCCCGGGGGCGTAGATTTCACTAGAGGCTTCTCTCAAGAAAATAGTAGATAGTGGGTAAACAAATTACTGTTGGGCAATTGATAGAAGAGCAAATAATTATGACGATATCCAAGGCAATGATCATGTATATAGGAATCACGTCCAAGATTAGTAGACCGACTCCTGCCTGCATCTACTACTATTACTCCACACATCGACTGCTATCCCGCATGCATCTAGTCTATTAAGTTCATGGAGAAACGGGTAATGCAATAAGAACGATGACATGATGTAGACAAGGTCTATTCATGTAGGAATAGACCCCCACCTTTTTATCCTTAATAGCAACGATACATGCGTGCCTCTCTACCCCTTCCGTCACTGGGTGAGGACACCGCAAGATGGAACCCATCACAAAGCACCTCTTCCCATTGCAAGAAAAATCAATCTAGTTGGCCAAACCAAACCAAAGTTTCGGAGAAGAAATACAAGGCTATAACAATCATGCATAAGAGAGTTCAACACAGACTCAAATAATATTCATAGATAGATCTGATCATAAACTCACAATTCATCGGGTCCCAACAAACACACCGCAAAAAAGAGTTACATCAGATAGATCTCCAAGAACATTGTATTGAAGATCAAAAAGAGAGAAGAAGCCATCTAGCTACTGCCTACGGACCCGTAGGTCTGTGGTAAGCTACTCACGCATCATCGGAGGGGCAAGGGTGTTGATGAAGAACCCCTCCATGATCATTGACCCCTCCGGCAAGGTGCCGGAAAAGGCCTTTAGATTGGATCTCGTGGTTCTGGAACTTGCGGCGGTGGAAACTTTGATCTCTCTGCTCCCCTGGGGTTATTGGGATTTTAGAGTATTTATAGAGCTGATAGGCGGTGGAGAGGGGGCCTGTGGGCCCCACTACCCACCAGGGTGCACCAAGGGCCTCTGGCACGCCCTGGTGCCTTGTGGGCCCCATGGCCTCCCCTTGGGCACTTCCTTGGCTCCCAAGTTGTCTTTTTCTAGAAAAAAATCACCAAAAAGTTTCGTGGCATTTGGAATTCGTTTGGTACTGATATTCTACAAAGTAAAAAACAAGCAAAAAACAACAATTAGCACTGGGCACTATGTCAATAGGTTAGTCCAAAAAATGATATAAAGTTGCTATAAATGAATATAAAACATCCAAGATTGATAATATAATAGCATGGAACAATCAAAGATTATAGATACGTTGGAGACGTATCATGAAGCACTTCTGGTGAATGGAATTTGGTAAGGAAAATTTTATATTATGTGCTGAAATTTAGTGTTACTATGGAAAACAATCCTTAAAGTGGTTTGTTCGGGGTATCTTCACCTCGACCCGAAGCACAAAGAGTTGCTCCACAACCTACTACACCTACTGAAAATATTGGTTATGAGATTCCTTCGGGTATGATAGAGAAACTGCTAGCTAATCCTTATGCAGGAGATGGAACACTACATCCTGATATGCACCTAATCTATGTGGATGAAGTTTGTGGATTATTTAAGCTTGCAGGTTTACCCGGAGATGAGGTAAAGAAGAGGTTTTCCCTTTATCTTTGGGGGGAAAGCATTGACATGGTATAGGCTATGTGATGACATGGAGCTTGGGACTGAAATCTATTGAAATTGGAATTTCATGAAAAGTAATATCATATGCATCTAGTTCATCATGATCGGAATTATATATATTATTTTTGGCCTCGTGAAGGAGAAAGTATCACTCAAGCTTGGGGGAGGCTTAAATAGATGATGTATACATGCCCCAATCATGAGCTCTCAAAGGAAATTATCTTACAAAAAATTTATGCTCGGCTTTTTCATGACGATCAAACCATGCTCGATTCTTCTTCGACTGGCTCTTTTATGAAGAAAACTATTGAATTCAGGTGGGACCTTCTTGAAAGAATTTAACGCAACTCCGAAGATTGGGAACTCGACAAAGGTAATGAGTCAGGTGTAACACTTAAGTTTGATTGTGTTAAATCTCTTATGGATACCAATGCTTTTCAAAAGTTTAGCACTAAATATGGACTTGACTATGAGATAGTAGCTTCTTTACGTTAATCATTTACTACTCATGTTGACCTCCCTAAGGAGAAGTGGTTCAAATATCATCCCCTATTAAAGAAAAGATTAAGGAGCCAGTTATAGTTAAAGATGAAACTATCATTTATAATGTTGACCCAGTTGTGCCTACTGCTTATATTGAAAAATGACCTTTCCCTGTTAGGATAAAGGAACATGCTAAAGTCTCAACTGTGGTTAACAAAAGTAATATTAGAGCACCTAGACCCTCTGAAAGAATTAAGGTAGAACCTAGTATTGCTATGGTTAAAGATCTCTTGGTCGATAATATTGATGGGCATGTTATTTATTTCGTTGGTGAAGCTACTAGAATTGTCAAACCAGATACTAAAGATAAGAATAAACCCAATGTTGGCATGCCTGTTTTCTCCGTTAAAATAGGAGATCATTGTTATCATGATTTATGTGATTTGGGTGCTATTGTGAGTGCTATCCCTTTACCTTATATCAAGAAATTATGAATGATATTGCACCTGCTGAAATAGAAGATATTGATGTTAATATTAAACTTGCAAATAGAGACACCGTCGCACCACTTGGGATTGTTAGAGATGTTGAAGGCTTGTGTGGGAAAATAAAATACCCTACTGATTTTCTAGTTCTTGGTTCTCCACAAGATGATTTTTGTCCCATAATATTTGGTAGACCTTTCTTGAACATTGTTAATGCTAAGATAGATTGCAACAAAGAAACTGTCAGTGTCAATTTTGGTGATGTGTCTCATGAGTTTAATATCTCTAAGTTTCGTAGATGTCCTCATGATAAAGAATTGCCTAATAAGGATGAAATAATTAATCTTGCTTCTATTGCTATACCTCATACTGACCCGTTAGAACAATATTTGCTAGACCATGAAAATGATACGCACTTGCATGAAAGAAATGAAATAGATAAGATGTTCTTTGATGAACAACCTATCGTTAAACACAATTTGTTTGTTGAAACTCTAGGAGGCCCTCCTCCACCTAAAGGTGATTCTGTGTTTGAATTAAAGCAATCGCCTGATACTTTGGAATATGCTTATCTTGATGAAAAGAAGATATATCCTGTTATTATTAGTGCTAACCTTATAGAGCATGAAGAAAAGAGATTGTTAAAAACTCTGAGGAAGCATCATGCTGCTATTGGATATACTCTTGATGATCTTAAGGGCACCAGTCTCACTCTCTGTCAGCACAAGATTAATATGGAACCCGATGCTAAACCCGTTGTTGGTCGTCAACGACAATTAAATCCTAAGATGAAGGAACTGGTAAGAACCGAAATACTAAAGCTTTTGGAAGCAGGTATAATCTATCCCATAGCTAATAGTAGATCGGTAAGTCTTGTTCATTGTGTCCCTAAGAAAGGAGGTATAACTGTTGTTCCCACTGATAAAAATGAACTTATTCCACAAAGAATTGTGACTAGCTATATAGTGGTAATTGATCTCAAAAAATTAAACAAAGCCACTAGAAAAGAACATTACCCTTTGCCTTTTATTGATCAAATGTTAGAAAGATTGTCAAAGCACGCACACTTTTGTTTCCTTGATGGATATTCCGGTTTCTCTCAAATACCTGTATCACAACCGGATTAAGAGAAACTACCTTTACTTGTCCTTTTGGAACTTATGCTTATAGACGTATGCCTTTTGGTTTATGTAATGCACCTGCTACCTTTCAAATATGTATGACTGCTATATTATCTATCTTTTGTGAAAAGATTGTTGAGGTTTTCATGGACGATTTTTTTCCGTTTATGGTACTTCTTTTGATGATTGCTTGAGCAACCTTGATCTAGTTTTGCAGAGATGTGAACAAACTAATCTTGTCTTGAATTGGGAGAAGTGCCGCTTTATGGTGAATGAAGGTATTGTCTTGGGGCATAAAATTTCCGAACGAGGTATTGAGGTGGATAAAGCTAAGGTTGATGCAATTGAGAAAATGCCATGTCCTAAAGATATTAAAGGTATTCAAAGTTTCCTTGGTCATGTTGGTTTCTATAGAAGGTTTATTAAAAACTTCTCTAAAATTTCTAGGCCTCTTACTAATCTCTTGCAAAAAGATGTTCCGTTTGTTTTTGATGATGATTG
This sequence comes from Triticum aestivum, assembly GCF_018294505.1. NCBI lineage: Eukaryota > Viridiplantae > Streptophyta > Magnoliopsida > Poales > Poaceae > Triticum > Triticum aestivum. The sequence continues at coordinate 244,054,150 of NC_057814.1, forward strand.
TGTAGAAGCCTTTGAAACACTTAAGAAAGACTTAACTTCTGCACCTATCGTTCAACCACCTCATTGGAACTTACCTTTTGAAATTATGTGTGATGCTAGTGATTATGTATTGGTGTTGTTCTAGGACAAAGAGTTGATAAGAAATTAAATGTTATCCATTATGCTAGTAAAACTCTAGACAGTGCTCAAAGAAATTATGGTACTACTGAGAATGAATTTTTTGCAGTTGTGTTTGCTTGTGATAAATTCAGATCTTACATTGTTGATTCTAAAGTAATTGTTCACACCCATCATGCTAGTATTAAATACCTTATGGAAAATAAAGATGCTAAACCTAGACTCATTAGGTGGGTTCTTTTGCTACGAGAATTTGACTTGCATATTACTGATAGGAAGGGAGCTGAGAATCCTGTAGCTGATAATTTGTCTAGGTTAGAAAATATCCTTGATGACCCACTGCCTATTGATGATTGCTTCCCTGATGAACAACTAGCTGTCATAAAAGCTTCTCGTAATACTCCTTGGTATGCAGGCTATGGTAATTAAATTGTTGCTAAATTTATACCACCTAGTTTCACATACCAACAAAAGAAAAATTCTTCTTTGACTTAAGACATTACTTTTGGGATGACCCACATATTTATAAAGAAGGAGTAGATGGTATTATTAGACGTTGTATACCTGAGCATGAACATGAAAAAATCCTATGAAAATGTCACTCCGAGGCCTATGGAGGACATCATGCGGGAGATAGAACTGCACAAGGTATTACAATCTGGTTTTTATTGGCCTACTCTTTTCAAGGATGCTCGTAAGTTTGTCTTATCCCGTGATGAATGTCAAAGAATCGGTAATGTTGGTAAACGTCAGGAAATGCCTATGAGTTATTCACTTGTTATTGAACCATTTGATGTTTGGGGATTTGATTATATGGGACCTTTTCCATCCTCTAATGGGTATACACATATTTTGGTTGCTGTTGATTATTTCACTAAGTGGGTAGAAGCTATTCCAACTAGTAGTGCGGATCATAACACCTCTATTGAAGTTATTTTTCTAAGATTTGGAGTCCCTAGATATCTAACGACTGATGATGGTTCACATTTTATTCATGGCGCTTTCCGTAAAATGCTTGCTAAATATGATGTCAACCATAGAATTGCATCCCCTTATCATCCTCAATCTAGTGGTCAAGTCGAGTTGAGTAATAGAGAAATAAAGTTAATATTTCAAAAGACTATCAATAGGTCTCGAAAGAATTGGTCTACGAAACTTGATGATGCACTTTGGGCCTATAGAGTAGCTTATAAAAATCCTATAGGAATGTCTCCATATAAAATGTCTATGGAAAAGCTTGTCATTTGTCTCTTGAGTTAGAACATAAGGCATATTGGGCAATTAAAGAACTCAATTATGATTTCAAACTTGCCGGTGAAAAGAGGTTATTTGATATTAGCTCATTAGATGAATGGAGAACCCAACCTTATGAAAATGCCAAATTGTTCAAAGAAAAAGTTAAAAGATGGCATGATAAAAGAATCCAAAGACGGGAATCCAAAGTGGGTGAGTATGTTCTATTGTACAATTCTTGTTTTAGAATTTTTGCAGGAAAACTCCTCTACAAGTGGGAAGGACCATATATCATTGAAGAAGTTTATCGCTCTGGAGCTATTAAGATCAACAGTGCCGAAGGCACTAATCCGAAGGTGGTCAATGGACAAAGAATTAAGCACTATATTTCAGGTACACCTATTAATGTTGAAACTAACATCATTCAAACCATGACCCCAGAGGAATACATAAAAGAGACCTTCCAGAACACTCCAGAACCCTGAAAAGGAAGAGGTACGTTGAAAGGATATAGATGACGACTAGAGGGGGGGGGGTGAATATGCATTTTAAAACTTTTACGGATTTGGCTTTATCCTGATGCGGAATTAAACTAACCGATACTTTTCAAGCACAAATCCTAAATATCCTAGGCTCAACTAAGTGCACCAACAACCTACGCTAAACAAGATAGGCACTTAAGCAAACTAGCAAGCACAAACTATATCACAAGATATGGAAATGTAGGAACAACTAAGCAATTCAACTAGCACAAGATATATCAATATGAGCAAGTATGATTTGCGGAAAGTAAAGAGTGTGGGTATGAGATAACCACAAGCGAGTCGGGGACACGGATTTATCCCGAAGTACACACTCGTGAGAGTGTTAATCTCCGTTAGAGGGGTGCGGAAGCCAAAGCTCCGGGGCATCACCAAGTGACTCACCGTATTTCCCTTTCGAGTCACCCCCAATGGATGAGCCTCGATTCACTCGGGGTTGGTCTTGAAGGCGACCACCACACCTTTACAATCTTCTCCGGAGCACACCACAAAAATGGAAGCTTCCGGAGGAACTTCACCACCTAGGCCACTTCACACCCTTCCCCTGAGCACACCACAAAAGGAAGCTTCCGGAGGAACCTTGGCCACCTAGGCCTCTTCACAAACTTCTCAATATATTACCAAACCGTCTAGGAGGCGGAAGCCTCCAAGAGTAATAAACTCACGGGCTCTCACTCGAACAAATCGATGCAGGGAGCTCAAACCAATGCAACAAATCAATGCAAGGTCAAGCAACAAATGCTCAACTCACTCTCTCAATCTCACAAGATGCACTCTCGAAAGTAGGAGATTGAAGAGAGGGGATGCAAGGGAGGAAATCAACAAATGACTCCAAAATCCATCCAACAGTGAGGGGACTTGTCTCATGCGTCTCTCACCCCCTCGCGTCGCCTCCCCTGGGCGACGCCAGGGGACCCAAACCCTAGCGCCGCCAGGCCCCTCCCGTCTTCTCTCCTACCGCCGGCCAAGTCCGTGGTGGTGGCGGGCCCGACGCCAAAGCGCTAGGGTGGGTGGTGCTGCGAGATCTCCCGGAGGCGGCAGGGGCGACTCCGATGTTGGATCCGCGAGCAGAAGGTAGGGTGGCGCCCCTTGCCTGTGCGATGGCAGCCAGATCCATGGCCGGCATGGTGCTCTTCCCCTCGGTGGATTCTGTGCCCGGAGATGGGTGGCGGCGGAAGTCGTGGATCTGGCGTCCCGTCCAGGTCCGCCCCGGCGTGGTTTTTTCCAATTAGCAACGCGTGGAGGGACCGTGAGGGGCGGTTGGAGACTCCCTGCCAGTGATCCGACGACGGCTTTTGTCTTCACGATGTTGCTTCGTACGGTTCTAGTCAGCTGTGAGATCGAGGGGCTGTGATGTCCGGTGAAAATCGCGCAGACTACGGTCATGGTGAACGATGGCGACGTCTGTGACGTCGTTCCCTTCTCGAGGCATCGTTGTTGCAGGTCGTGGCAGCCCGCTCGTGATGCTCCGGGGAAACCCTAGATCTGGGCCTACCGGATCGGACGATGATGGCACCTTCGATGCCGTTGTCCCTCATGGGGCATCGTTTTGGACCACGTGCTGGCCGAAGGGGACAAGAGGAGGAGCGGTGTACATCTACCGCAAGGCAGATGGCGGATCTCGGCGGCATGGCGCTGCGGAGGTTCGGCGACGGGTGCATGTGGACGGATACATGCAGGATGGTGGCATTGTCTGGCGCCATGGTGGCGTCGGCGGCAGGCCAGGCAAGGTCGCTGCGTCAGTTCCTGCTATGGAGATGGACCGGTGGAAGATGGCGGCCGCAGCCTCTGCGAGTGCGCCGGTCCGGTGTGTGACCCAGTTCCTGGTATGCGGCTGGGCTGGGGCATCCGACTTTAGATGTTAGGATTTGATGCGATGTCTGTTTGGTATTTGGCGCGGACATTCGGCACCCCTTCATCAAGGGGATAGGAGTAGCAACAAGTGTTGCCTAGATGGTGGCTCCATGCTTACTGATGTATTACTTTGTATGATCTTCATGAATAATTAATAAAATGGCTGCATCCATTGTCTAGATGCAGAGGTCGGGGTTACATCCTCCTTTTCAAAAAAAAAACAAATCCCCCTTCACATAGAGGGGAGATAGGGGTTTGGGAGAGGTGGTAGGATGCTCAAAATGATATTTAGAAAGTGTATGAACAACAACCAAACCGGTGGGGAGGAAGGGCTCTTTTATAGCCAACTTCCAAAACTAGCTGTTGGGGCTCCAACGGGCACATCCTGGGCACCCCGTGCCCACGGTACAAGCCCCTGCGCACGAAGGTCCCGTGCCCATGGCCTCAAACCCCGTTCCCACGGGGTACCCAGAAATAGCCTGCAACAGCCCACTAAAACAAGCACAACTTAGTCATACAAACTCTGAATTCGATGACCTTGGGCTCGTTTTAAAGCTATGGAAAAGCCCAAGGTCCTCACATAGAGAACCACCCAAGATCAACAAGAAATAATTATGAAAATTATGCAAAGGTTTGAGCTCTCTACATGCGACGTGATCAAGCTATACGCCCGAAAGTCCCTCTTGATAGTACGGCTATCAAACCTATAATTTGGTCTCCCTCCAAGCACCATGAGACCGGCAAAAATAGGAAAACCTAGATAAGTTATACCTTTGCCTTGAACATTCCACTTGAGCTTGATGTTGACTTTAATGTTTGCTCAAGTTGGAATCCTTTTCTTGTCCACAATCACTTGGTGAAGATACTGGAAATACTTCCTCATATTGCAATGAGGGAAGCCTTAACTTAAGCCCATCTTCACATGGATATTATCATGATGTGTACCACAAGCTTCAAAGCATATAACCTCCGGCTTCTCATCTTTCACTTGGACTCCTCGAACCCGATGACCATCACCACTTGATGTCATCCACACATAGGCTACTTGAAATCTTTCCTTTTGATGCAAGCCCATGAGAAACACCTAACCCACATAGATATAGAAAACACATAGCAAGGGTTAGGTAACGAATCACAATTCACAATTACTTACCATACCACTAGATCACTTGTCCCACATGGTACAAAGATTGCACTTTGTGAGTTGACCATCTAGATAATCTTCGAGCTTCATCTTGGTCAACCAACATCTTTACTTCATGCCCCATCTTGGTTTCTTGAAAGCCACTATGAACTCTTCATTTCCCTTCATTGCTTCAAGACTATATCACCAAAGACTCTTCAATGACCATATCAAGTTCCACTATGAATATCATCTTGGTCACCACATTCTCTCCTAAAACTCCATCGTAATATCTTGAGAGGCACAATGAATTCTTCACTCTAGTTGCTTGCTTCAAGACTTGATCAACCTAAACCCAACATATGAGCTCACCATGATCTTGTCTTGAAACCATAACTTAATTTTTCTCTTTAATTATTCTCTGAAGCCCTTGATCCTTAAAAGCCCAAATATGTTAATCTTTGAGATCTTCCAACGAACTCCACCTTGAACAAATTTGGTTGGACATGGAAATCAATCTTGATGGATTCAATAGAAGTCCCCAAAGACCAACGTGAAACCTCATTGAACATGGGATCTCGAAAGCCAAAAACCTAGGCCCCGTTACTAGGGTATCCAGAGAGTGGACACTCGACCCATGCGCACGATACAAGCTTGTGAGCACGGGGTATCCAGAGAAGGATACCATGCAGACTTCTTCAGGTGCTTTGATGGCATTCTTCATGGAACAACCCAATGCACTTAAAGCATCACTATGGAACATATCTTCATATAAGATTAAGTACACTTGATGCTCCATAGGAATTGTCATTTAATACCAAGCTTAGAGCAAATTTATCTTCATATATATGGACTTCATCCTTGATTCCATCTAGTATCCTTGATGCACCATCTATGGACAATACCTTCAAATATATCTCAGTGAAAACATTAGTCCATAGAGATTGTCATTAATTACCAAAACCATACTAAGGGGCTACATGCCCTTTCAATCTCCCCATTTTGGTAATTGATGACAATCTCAACAAGAGGGTTTATATAATGAATTTAAAACAAGTATGCAATCTATCCAAGAATAAATTGTATACTTGAGGTGGTTTTGATAGCCTCAATGTCGGTGTCAAAACCGGCGGATCTCGGGTAGGGGGTCCCGAACTGTGCGTCTAAGGTCGATGGTTTGCAGGAGACGGGGGACACGATGTTTACCCAGGTTCGGGCCCTCTCTATGGAGGTAATACCCTACTTCCTGCTTGATTGATCTTGATGAATATGAGTATTACAAGAGTTGATCTACCGCGAGATCGTAATGGCTAAACCCTAGAAGTCTAGCCTGTATGACTATGGTAATGAGTATGTATTTTCCGGACTACGCCCTCCGGTTTATATAGATACCGGAGGGATCTAGGGTTACATAGAGTCGGTTACATCAAAGGGAATCTTCATAGTCGATCGCCAAGCTTGCCTTCCACGCCAAGGAGAGTCCAATCCGGACACAGGTACAGTCTTCGGTCTTCATGTCTTCACAGCCCATCAGTCCGGCCCATGGATAACAGGCCAGACACCCGAGGACCCCTTAATCCAGGACTCCCTCAGTAGCCCCCGAACCAGGCTTCAATGATGAGGTGTTCGGCGCGTAGATTGTCTTCAACATTGCAAGGCGGGTTCCTCCTCCAACTCATTGAGAAGGTTCCTCCAACTCAATCCCAATTAAATTAATTATCAACCCAACAATATTAATTTAGAGTGATGAGATACTTAGGATACTCCAAGTACTAGATACTCAAGATTGTCCATAACCGGGGACATGGCTAACCAAGATTAGATTGTACACTCTGCAGAGGTTTGCGCACTTCTCCCCACAAGACTCAATCTCCTCCGTTGGATTTCTCGCACTACATGGTGTTTTGAGAAACGGATGACCGAGACACAGTCTTTCAGAAACATTAACTCTTTACTCTGGGCAGACCATACCAAACCTACATCCCTCTACCTGCTGATCCACCTCTTCAAGAGCTCACGCAACTTACTCAACTATGCTAGAGCCCATAATAGCTTGTGTCTGCACACTGAAGTTTCTAGCATGAAAATATCTCAGTTCCCTTTGAGCCTGGGTGACGGACCTTAGGATGATCACACGGGTACTCCGGGATATCCTAGGACAACCTCCAGGTGCCCGACAAGCAATCCACCCATATGTGTATTTAAGTTGCCACCTTAAGTTGAACCATTAATTAACAACCTCACATCTGTCATGGATTCACTCACCCAAACCACGTCTACGAGCATAGCATAGCAATATAAGCAATACGTAGAAGTAACTCCCAAGGTTTGAATATAACAGGGCAATAGGTTCTACCTCATCAACTACTTCCCAACCCACATGTTAATCACATCCTAATCATGCAATGTTTGAGGATTGGAACTAATGCATAAAAATTGGGTATGAAAGGAGTATGATCAATGTGTTACTTGCCTTGCCGACGATCCACAAAACCTAGGGACTCGTAGTAGCACGCTTCACACTCCGGGAATTCTATCGCAAACAAACAATAGCATACATAAGAAATCAAGCAAAGAAGCATGGGTAAAACTTAAATAAGAAGAACTAACCAGAAAGTTCAACTTAAGAACTCCGGTTTGCAAAAAGAATCAAATCAAACGGAACAACAAAACTCAAACTGCGGAAGAAACAAGATCCGTTTACTAATCTGAACTAAAGTCAAATTTTACAGTACCAAAATCTTGTTCAAGTTGATTAAACAGAAAGAGGGTTTCGAGATGAAGATCTAGGCGCTTGAATCGCCTGATTCCGATAAAAGACCGAAAAGATAAACTGAAACAAAAATCGGATCAGAAATCGTGATCGAAAATAATCATGGAAAATCTGAGAAAAAGAAAAACTGACGAACAGGCTAACGAACGAACGTTCGCTGTCTGCGGCTAACGAGTGAACACCGTTCGTTAAAACGAACGTATGGACGAACGCCCGCTAAATAAACTAAACCGAGAAAACCGGCGAACCGATATAAAAAAACGAACTAGGGGTTTCAAAAAAATAAAAGATCGGTTTTCTCTAAAAAATCGGCGGCGGCAACGACGGCTTTACCTCCGCGCGAGGTACGGTGAGGCGGGGCTGCGGCTCCGGCGGGGTGGGGCTGCGGTGGCGGGCGGCGCGGGGCGGCGGCAGGCGGCAACGGCGAGCGGCGGCGCGCGGCAAAGGGCGGCGGCGTGGCGCGGCTAGGCGGCCGCGTGCGGTGCTGCGGGGCGGGGCGAGGCAGGCGGCGGGGTTGGTGGTGGTGGGGGTCCGGGGGCGGGGTATTTAAAGGAGGGGGTGATTGCTTGGGGGAGGGGGCAAGGCGACGCGGGAGTCCTGGCCGGACTCGGCGTCGTGGTGGCGGCGGCCTCCTGGTCTCGTGGAAGGAGACGGCGGCGCGGGGCTAGCGGGCCGGCTCGGCTGGGCTTCGGCCCAGTCGGGCGCTGAGATTTTTTTTAAATAATTTCGCCGGAACTTAAATAAATCCTAGAAAATAAAATAAAAATATAAAAATGCCAAAACAAATTTTCACCGTCCAAATAAAATATTTAGAACAAGATGAACATTTTCTTGGCCCTAAAATGCAATTTTGAAAAACGTGCAATTTTTCTAATGCAAATAAAATAGCAATAAAATCCGAATAAAATCAAATATTTGATTTTAATATTTTTCCTCCAATATTTCAATTATTTTGGAGAAGTCATATTATCTCCTCTCATATATTTTAATATGAAATATTTTTGGAGAGAAAAATAATTAAAATCAAAATCCTTCTTTCAATATTTGATAAAATTCAAATATGAAAACAATGAAATCCCCAACTCTCTCTGAGGGTCCTTGAGTTGCTTAGGATTTCGAGGATCGCGAAACGAAATGCAGTTAAATATGATATGCATGGATGATCTATGTATAACATTCCAAAATGAAAATTTGGGATGTTACAAACCTACCACCCTTAAGATGAATCTCGCCCTCGAGATTCGGGTTGACTAGAAAATAGGTGTGGGTGGTCTTTGCGAAGATCATCCTCTCGTTCCCAGGTGGCTTCATCCTCGGTATGGTGGCTCCACTGAACTTTGCAAAACTTGATAACCTTGCTGCGGGTGACTCGACTGGCAAATTCAAGAATCCTGACTGGCTTTTCCTCATAGGTCAGATCACTGTCCAACTGAATCGCCTCCAAGGGTACTATATCTCTTAACGGTATATCGGCCATCTCAGCATGACACTTCTTCAATTGTGAAACATGAAATACATCATGAACTCCTGACAGTCCTTCAGGTAACTCCAACTTGTAGGCAACTTCCCCCATACGTTCCAAAACATGATATGGTCCTACAAATCTCGGGGCTAACTTTCCCTTAACTCCAAAACGTTTCACTCCTCGCAAGGGTGATACTCGCAGATATGCTCTGTCTCCAATTTCATAGGTTACCTCCTTGCGTTTCAAATCTGCATAACTCTTCTGCCTGGACTGAGCTACCTTCAGTCTACCTCGGATCAACTTAACTTTCTCTTTAGACTCCTTGATCAAGTCTTGTAAAAACAACTGTCGGTCTCCAACTTCATCCCACATCAACGGTGTTCTGCACCTTTGTCCATACAGGGCTTCGAATGGTGCCATCTTCAAACTGGCTTGGTAGCTATTGTTGTATGAGAACTCTGCGTAGGGCAAATTGTCATCCCAACTAGATCCATAATCTAGTGCACAAGCCCTCAACATATCCCTCCAGAATCTGGTTGACTCTCTCGGTCTGTCCATCCGTCTGCGGGTGGAATGCTGTACTGAACTCCAATCTCGTTCCCAAAGTCTGGTGCAGTTGATGCCAAAACTTTGAGGTAAAATGTGTTCCTCTATCTGATACGATGGTCCTCGGAACTCCATGCAGACATACGATCCTGGTCATGTATATCTTGGCCAACTTCGCACTTGTATAGGTTGTTTTCACTGGGATAAAGTGAGCCACTTTGGTCAAGCGATCAACTACTACCCATATGGAATCATATCCTGATTTGGTCCTGGGCAATCCAGTGATAAAATCCATGCCAAGTTTATCCCACTTCCATTCGGGTATCGACATAGGCTGTAACAATCCTGCTGGCTTTCGATGTTCTGCCTTCACTCTCTAACATACATCACATACAGCTACATACTCGGCAATATCCTTCTTCATACCAGTCCACCAGAAACGTTCCTTCAAATCCAAATACATCTTGGTGTTTCCGGGGTGTATCGAGTATGGTGAGTCATGAGCCTCCTGAAGTATTAACTTCCTGATCTCTGTGTTATTGGGCACATAAACACGGTCCTCAAACCATAAGGTGTCGTGCTCATCCTCACGAAAACCTTTGGCCTTTCCTTTGCTCATTCTCTCTTTTATCTCGGCAATCTCTTTGTCTTCCTTCTGAGCTTCTCGAATCTTTCCTAACAATGTAGACTGAACTTCCATTGTTGCAACAAAACCTCTAGGAACAATCTCCAATTGTAGTTCCCTGAGATCCTCTGCTAACTCCTTTGGCAATCCTATGCTCACTAGGGTGTTAGCATAACTCTTCCGACTCAAAGCGTCTGCTACGACATTAGCCTTGCCTGGATGGCAGTGAAGCTTCATGTCATAATCCTTTATAAGCTCCAACCACCTCCTCTGCCTAAGGTTCAACTCCTTCTGTGTGAAAATGTACTTCAAACTCTTATGATCCGTGTACACATCACAACGATTTCCAATAAGGTAATGTCTCCAAGTCTTCAACGCATGCACTACTGCTGCTAACTCCAAATCATGTGTGACATAATTCAATTCGTGAGGTTTTAGTTGTCGTGAGGCATACGAAACAACTCTTCCGTCCTGCATAAGCACACTTCCAAGTCCTAGGCGAGAGGCGTCGCAATACACTTGGAAATCCTTGCGTATATCTGGCAGAATCAGCACTGGGGCTGTAGTCAAACGTTTCTTTAACTCCTAAAAACTCGCCTCACATTCTTCCGTCCATTTAAACTTGGTATCCTTCTTCAATAACTCCGTCATTGGCTTCGCAATCTTGGAAAAATTCTCAATGAATCTTCGATAGTATCCCGCGAGTCCAAGGAAACTGTGGATCTCGCTAACTGAAGTGGGTGCCAACCATTCAGTGACTGACTGAACCTTGGTGGGGTCTACCGCTATACTTTCTCCTAATATAACCTGTCCAAGGAATCCGACTTCCTTCAACCAAAACTCGCATTTGCTGAACTTGGCATACAACTGGTGTTCCCTGAGTTTCTCGAGAACTAAACACAAATGCTCTTCATGCTCCTCCTCATTCTTCGAGTATACCATTATATCATCAATGAACACCACAACAAACTTATCCAAATATTCCATGAACACTTTGTTCATCATGCTCATGAAATAGGCAGGGGCGTTAGTCAGTCCAAATGACATGACTGTATATTCATACAACCCGTACCGTGTGGTGAATGCTGTCTTTGGTATATCCTTCTCTCAAATCTTCAGCTGGTGATATCCTGATCGCAGGTCGATCTTCGAAAACACCTTAGCTCCTTGCAGCTGGTCAAACAAATCATTGATCATCGGCAGTGGGTATTTGTTCTTGATCGTCACCTCATTTAACGCACGATAATCAACAACCATTCTTAGAGACTTATCCTTCTTCTCAACCAAAAGCACAGGGGCTCCCCATGGTGATGAACTCTGTCGAATGTAACCTTTCTCCAATAATTCCTTGATCTGCTTCTTAATCTCCTCCAGATCATTTGCGGGCATCCGATAGGGTCTCTTTGATATTGGCCCGGTGCCTGGCAACAGTTCTATCAAAAACTCGATGTCTCGATCTGGTGGCATGCCTAGTAACTCCTCTGGAAAAACATCCGGGTAATCCTTCACTACAGGCACTTCCTCCTGAACAACTCCCGTGAGGGTATTTACTTGGCTCCTCCTAGGCGCATGCCTAGATACATACTTAATCATTTTTCCCTCCGGGATGGTGAGATAAATCGACTTACTAGCACAGTCAATGCTTCCTCCATACTTTGACATCCAGTCCATGCCTAATATCACATCCAATCCTTGTGACTCCAAAATTATTAGGTCGGACGGAAAAACATGGCTACCAATGGTTAAGGGTATCTGGTCGCACCATCGACTAGCCATATACTCTGCTCCAGGTGAACTCACTAACAGAGGGGTCCTAAGGGTTTGGGTTGGTAGTTTAAACTTATCCACGAATCCCCTTGATATGTATGAATGCGATGCACCAGTATCGAAAAGAACAAGGGCGGTAAAAGACTTAACCAAAAACTTACCGATAACCGCGTCTGGCTGCTCTTCAACCTCCTCCACATTAACGCGGTTCACTTGTCCTTTGTTGAATGGATTGGGCTTCTTCCCAGCACTCCCATTGCCGTTTCCATTCTTTGCTTCAGGGCACTCTGTGGCATAGTGTCCAGTCTTCCCGCACTTGAAGCAAGTAATGTGACTTAGATCTCTCTTGGCGGGTGTGGCTGGATTGGAGCGGTTCTGATTGTTGTTTGCTCCATTCCCATTCCCATTCTTAGAACCATTGTGGTTATGCGAACTTCCTCTGGTGTGGTTATGACCTCCATGTTTATGAACAAGTCCTCCCGAGTTCGGGGTTAGACGAGGCTTTTGCTGAGCTCCTGTGTTATACCTCCTGAGTTCGGGGTTAGACGAGGCTTCTGCTGAGCTCCTGTGTTATACCTCCCTTGCCCATACTTCCTCTTACGGCTCTCAATTTGCTGCTGCTTCCCTTCAATCATAAGAGCCTTATCTACCAACTCCTGGTAGTTGTTGAATGTTGCCACCATCAACTGCATGCTCATCTCATCATTCAGCCCTTCCATAAATTTCTCCTGCTTCGCGGTATCTGTGGCCACATCATCCGGGGCATAGCGAGATAACTTGCTAAACTCATCCACGTACTGAGCTACAGTACGGTTCCCCTAGCGTAAGTTTCGAAACTCACGCTTCTTCATATTCATAGCTCCAGTTGAGACATGGGCCATGCGGAAAGCTTGCTGAAACTGATCCCAAGTGACGTTGGCTATGGGGAAAGTGGTCGTATAATTCTCCCACCATGAGGCTGCTGGTCCATCCAATTGATGTGCGGCAAAGCGCACCTTCTCAGCATCTGTGCATCCTGCGGTGGTCAACTCCCTTCCAATACGGCATAACCAATCATCAGCAACTATAGGCTCGGTGCTACTGGAAAACACCGGCGGCTGCAACCTCAGAAAGCAAGCTAAGTTATCAACTGGAGGCGGGTTGTTGTTGTTGTTGTTGCCTTGGTTCTGGACTAACAATTGCATCAAGGCATTCGTCTGCTGGATCAACTGAGTAAGCTCTGGCGGGAAGGCAAATCCGGTGTCACGTCTCGGAGGCATCTGGTGGGTTTAGAGGGGAGAGATTTAGAATAAAAAGGGGTCTAGTGAGAAAGCAGCACCCATATGCACATGAGACAAACACAATCATTTCACTCAATCAATCAAGCAAGGGCATACAAACGGTCTAGAACTATCGTAGAAAGTGCTCAACTACTACTATATACATGGGGAAATACTACTAATTATTTGGTGGTCATCTAGAAATTTTGATCGGTGGAAGACTCCATGATGTCTGCTCCAGCTTCGTCTTCAAAGTCATCATCACTAGGGTCGGAGTCGGTGTCGTCGATGATGATGTAGTTCTCCGGGCAAGTTGAAGCGTCATCCTCTCCTCCTGGCGCGGGGTCTCCCATGAATACTCCGATCTTTTTTTATCAGGTCGTCATTCTTCTCCAATAGTGTTGCAATTTCCTCCTCATATCCATCGCGTGTAGACTTAAGTTCTTCTTCCAGCTCGATGATCCTTGTCTCTGCCTTCTTCAAATCTATCATGTCTGCGCACATCTGATTCTCCTGGCGTTGAATGTGCTGGTTTAACTCTTGGATGAAAGCCGCAATGGATCTGTCCTTCTTGGTGCTGATCATCTCCCATTGCTCATCTCGGCGCCCACATATCTGGTAGATAGTGTCCTTGAGATCCTAGTTGTAGGCTTCTCCAATGCGTCCCATGGTAATGTGGGCTGCCATGCTCTTGCCTAGACTCCAGGTGGGTGCTTCAAAAGAAAACTCTATGGGCTTAGTGGTTGGCGAGAACGTCCTTCCTGGTACTTGAACTTGAATCATCCAGCGCTCCTCTTCTGGTAAAGTGGCATTGTACGTCCTGGTGAAGCTTGGTATTCCGATGTTCAGGTACCTAGTGACTTCCTTCAAATGGCGTCCAAAGGGGGTGTCTTCATCCGGTTGTGCAAACTTGTTCTTCAAATCCGCCATCCTAAGGAGTAGAAAATGGAGAGGAGTCAGAAATGAGTAGAGAAGAGTGACCTATGGCTTATCTTAGTGGTCGTGTCCTACACTCAGCGTGTGCTCTGATACCATCTTGTAGCGACCCGACCTCAAACGGTCAAGTCTCTGTGCTTCAGTGTCATCCCTGGATCGGTAATGCTGACACACACAGTACTCGAAGGATTTATAACAGAGTAGCAATCACACACTTATTACATCGAATGTCTCAAAAGAGAACTTATTACAATAAATATGGCTTAAGGCCATCTAATACGATAACAGCGGAAGGCTTAGAAGATAAAGTGAGTCCATCAACTCCAACGGCATAGCTGAGCTGTACGGCAACGACCTAACGAACCTTACTCCTCGTCTGAAAAGTATGCAACATAATACGTTGCAGCCCGAAAACGGGTCAGCACATGGAATATGCTGGCAATATAACACAGTAGAGCAAGAACAAAATAATGCTATCACTACATGCATATTTGGCTGGTGGAAAGCTCTATGGTTAGTTTTTGCGAAAAGCCAATTTTTCCCTACAACAAAGGAATAGATTTTATTTAACTATCATGGTAGTTGAAACATCATTGAGAAGGTTCCTCCAACTCAATCCCAATTAAAGTAATTATCAACCCAACAATATTAATTTAGAGTGATGAGATACTTAGGATACTCCAAGTACTAGATACTCAAGATTGTCCATAATCGGGGACACGGCTAACCATGATTAGATTGTACACTCTGCAGAGGTTTGCGCACTTTTCCCCACAAGACTCGATCTCCTCCGTTGGATTTCTCGCACTACATGGTGTTTTGAGAAACGGATGACCGAGACACAGTCTTTCAGAAACATTAACTCTTTACTCCAGGCAGACCATACCAAACCTACATCCCTCTACCTGCTGATCCACCTCTTCAAGAGCTCACACAACTTACTCAACTATGCTAGAGCCCATAATAGCTTGTGGCTGCACACGGAAGTTTCTAGCATGAAAATATCTCAGTTCCCTTTGAGCCTGGGTGGCGGACCTTAGGATGATCACACAGGTACTCCGGGATATCCTAGGACAACACTGGATTCTCCAGGTGCCCGACAAGCAATCCACCCAGATGTGTATTTAAGTTGCCACCTTAAGTTGAACCATTAATTATCAATCTCACATCTGTCATGGATTCACTCACCAAAACCACGTCTACGAGCATAGCATAGCAATATAAGCAATATGTAGAAGTAACTCCCAAGGTTTGAATATAACAGGGCAATAGGTTCTACCTCATCAACTACTTCCCAACCCACATGTTAATCACATCCTAATCATGCAATGTTTGAGGATTGGAACTAATGCATAAAAACTGGGTATGAAAGGAGTATGATCAATGTGTTACTTGCCTTGCTGACGATCCGCAAAACCTAGGGACTCGTAGTAGCACGCTTCGCACTCCGGGAATTCTATCGCAAACAAACAATAGCATACATAAGCAATCAAGCAAAGAAGCACGAGTAAAACTCAAATAAGAAGAAATAACCAGAAAGTTCAACTTAAGAACTCCGGTTTGCAAAAAGAATCAAATCAAACGGAGCAACGAAACTCAAGCTGCGGAAGAAACAAGATCCGTTTACTAATCTGAACTAAAGTCAAATTTTATAGTACCAAAATCTTGTTCAAGTTGATTAAACAGAAAGAGGGTTTCGATACGAAGATCTAGGCGCTTGAATCGCCTGATTCCAATAAACGTGCGAAAAGATAAACTGAAACGAAAATCGGATCAGAAATCACGATCGAAAATAATCGCGGAAAATCCGAGAAAAAAAAACTGACGAACAGGCTAACGAACGAACGTTCGCCGTCTGCGGCTAACGAGTGAACACCGTTCGTTAAAACAAACGTTCGGACGAACGTCCGCTAAATAAACTAAACCGAGAAAACCGGCGAACCATCTAAAAAAAATGAACTAGGGTTTAAAAAAATCCGGATCGGTTTTCTCTAAAAAAAACGGCGGCGGCAATGGCAGCTTTACCTCCGGCGAGGTCCGGTGAGGCGGGGCTGCGGCTCCGGCGGGGCAGGGCTGCGATGGCGGGCGGCACGGGGCGGCGGCAGGCCGCAACGGCGAGCGGCGGCGCGCGGCAAAGGCGGCGGCGCGGCGTGGCTAGGCGGCGGTGTGCGGCGCTGCGGGGCGGGGCGATGCAGGCGCCGGGGTTGGTGGTGGTGGGGGTCCGGGGGCGGGGTATTTAAAGGAGGGGGTGCTTGCTTGGGGAAGGGGGCAAGGCGGCGCGGGAGTCCTGGCCGGACTCGGCGTCGCGGCGGCGGTGGGCTCCCGGTCTCCTGGAAGGAGACGGCGGCGCGGGGCTAGCGGGCCGGCTCGGCTGGGCTTCGGCCCAGTCGGGCGCTGAGATTTTTTTTAAAATAATTTCGCCAGAACTTAAGTAAATCCTAGAAAATAAAATAAAAATCTAAAAATGCCAAAACAAATTTTCGCTGTCTAAATAAAATATTTAGAACAAGATGAACATTTTCTTGGCCCTAAAATGCAATTTTGAAAAACGTGCAATTTTTCTAATGCAAATAAAATAGCAATAAAATCCGAATAAAAATCAAATATTTGATTTTAATATTTTTCCTCCAATATTTCAATTATTTTGGAGAAGTCATATTATCTCCTCTCATATATTTTAATATGAAATATTTTCGGAGAGAAAAATAATTAAAATCAAAATCCTCGTTTCAATATTTGATAAAATTCAAATATGAAAACAATGAAATCCCCAACTCTCTCCGAGGGTCCTTGAGTTGCTTAGGATTTCGAGGATCGCGAAACAAAATGCATTAAAATATGATATGCATGGATGATCTATGTATAACATTCCAAATTGAAAATTTTGGATGTTACATCAAAGAATCAAAAGGAGACAATCTCATGGACTGGTAGTAAACAAACAGATATCAAAGAAGGATATGCACTTTCTCACGTGTATAAGTTTCTTATGTGGCAAATAATCATCAAGACGAGCACCCACAAAGAAACTTGCACACACAAAAAAGATACAAATGATATGAACATGATATCCTTGAATGAGTCCATTATTATACAAACTTGATCTTTAGCATAAGATCTTTGTCACATGGCACATGGCACAAGGCACATGGCGTAAACTGATCCCATTTTCATAAAAATGAATTACTAAGCATGAGAGAAAAATAACACAACCAAATTGAGTGTTTTTGCAAATTTATCCATATTACACATAAGAGCACTTTGAGGAATTGGTATGTAATACATTGCTTAATTGGCATATTTGGGATAAGTGAACCATGAGCATGGTTTTAGAGATCCCCATGATATGCTCCTTCTCAAATGGCTCATAGATGCAAAAAGGAGGTTTAATATTTTGCAAGAAACACAAACTCAATAAGTACTAATCATGCCAAGATGCAACATACACAATGTTGACCCTAATTTAAATAAATGCATGAAGTGCGTACTTGTTACCGAGAGAGCATTGGTTCAAGGGGCCCTTGATATAGTACGCAAACATGAGGGACTTGATCTTGTTCTTGGATAGGTACATTATCTACCATAGCATCTTGCTCTTGTGTTGGGGGTGATGACTTCCCTTGTGGTGGATCCACAAGAGGGGTTCTTACTCCTTCTTCTTCTACATGTCCATGGGGTGTTTCTTGTGGAAGAATAGGATAAATCCCCATTATACTTGTAGCTTGGGAAGGAGCCTCATCACCTACAATAGTTGAAATAAATTGCTTCGCATGGAAGCCGTTATTCTCATCACACTCCACATTCGCCATTTCCTCAATACATCCCGTGGATTTATTGAGACTATGTTAAGTGTGGGAGTTTGATGCATATCCAACAAATTGACCCAAATTTTAGTTAACCAGGTTTTCATGATGAGAATGAAACACTTACAACTGAGCCAGGTTTTTAATTATCTTCTCCCTCAAATCAAAGAATCAACCAAGCTTGGCTCTAGTAATTTTCCACGGTGTCTCCACCTTCCTCATGAATAAGCCAAGCATCCCATGCTTATCCAAAGTACCTAAAACACATTAAGGTACAATTTGGTCCCGAAACTTGTTGGGTCCAAAGTAGTTAGACCAACTCCAATACATAGGGCAAACTCCACATTAAATATGTGCATATGGATATGAACTCAAAATTCATGCACATCTTTAACCATTAAGGATATTATGGAGTTTACCCTATATAAAGGATCAAGTAGAGCAAGCAAGGCAAGAAGAAGTATATAAATAAATATGCATGCACAAGCCTACCAAGATCCATAGAGATACAATTTGTAGAAAAGAACACATACATGATTAATGCACCACTAATATCACAAAGCATCCAAGTTGTCCAAATTATATCAAAGTGGCAAATCCACAGAAGACCGCACACAAAGAACAACATATGAACTAAGCAAAAACCAATTAGCATAGGAAATACACTACACACATGCTCAAAGGTTTATCTCACTCAACTAGATAATAGATAGTGCAAGTAGTGAGATAAGGCAAGTTGAAGCACGAGCCGAGAAGAAGATGATCATAAAGTTCTACCACATGAAGTAATACCAATTGTAAGAGAATAACAATGGTATTTGGAATTAACACTCAGTGGTAGATTCCAAAGATGCACAAGATCAAAATCATAATCGAAAGCATAATAAAAGAGTTTATAGTGTACTTGGTCGAGTGGGCATTTCTGCCCAATGGATCCCATGCGCACAGGGGTCAAAAGACATAGTGCGCATGGGGTACCCAGGGAGTTACGCAATAACCCGTGCGCACGGTGCTTAAAAGATCCCGTGGGACGGGGTACCCAGAAAGTTACGCGGTACCTTGTGCGCACGAGGATCAGAAGACCCCGTGCGCACGGGGTATCCAGAACTTTTCTATTATAACTTCCTGGATACCACGACAAGCACGCTATAAAGGCAAATAAAAACTAACAAGAGATAATTAATGGATACTTTGATAATTTGAATTTAAAATGAGCTTGACATACCACATAGTGACTAGATAATATTGAATATCAATACTAGGTGGTATTTCACATATTCACATTTTGGGTTTGTGATGTGCACAAAACATAACACTCCCCCATAATGTGATGATCCACTAATATCTCACAAAAGCCCCAAAAAAGATTCAAATATGATACACTAAAGGCTCAAGACAACAAACACCACTATATGATGTGCAATGCAAAATGCACATGCTAGATACAAAACCTAAGCAAGCAAGGGGCGAGTAACTTCCAATGTAAGCAATATAAATACAAGTTAACGCAAGGAGGAACATTGGATAGATAATAAGAAGATAATCCACATGACTTGGCTCGAACAATTAAATGGTGGATATCCTTTTCTTCATGAACTAGCCAAATCTCCAATGTCCTCCACACACCTATTGATCAAGTTTGAGTTTGATGGTCCCCAACCAAGTTGGGTCCTAAGAAGTTAGTCACAATAGGCTTGGCAACCCAAATGGTCTTTTCCATTTCCAAACCACTTTGGGCACCAATAAACTTGGCAAACAAATTGCCAACAACATCCTTCCTAAGCGAATAATGATCATTGACTAGAGGAGGCTTAGGGATGTTACCGTTGGGAAATGATGAGGATATGTGCCCCTTCTCACGACAATTATAGCAATATGTGCTGCCCCTTCTCTTCTTTATTTTCTCAACTTGGGGAGCATTATCTTTGTTCATCATTGGTAGTGGCCTTTCTTCAACATGAGGTTGACCTTGAGGCCGCTTCCCTTGTTGCTTCACATTTGAAGCCTTCTTCTTCAATGGACAAGATCTTACATGGTGTTCAACATTCTTGCACTTGAAGCATGTAATGCTGGCCGGATTCTTGACTTGATCTTGTCTCTTCTTCTTTTTCTTGGACTTCTTGTTGTTGGGGATGAAACCAAGTCCGCCCTTGTCATGGGGGGCTTTTTGAACACTCAAGATAGCATTGAGAGAGGTATTTCCTTCATGACACATTTACATGTCTTTCTTCAAATTAGTGACTTGGGACTTGAGCTCTTTATTTTTCCTCTACAAGGTTAGTATCAACAAAAGTACTAGAGGAAGCTTTATTGTTAGAACAACAAGTCAATGAGAGCAATTCATCACAAGATTTTGCAACAATATGTCTAGATGAATCACAAGGACTAGCACAAGATAATAAAGCATTTTGAGTAGAACTAGTGTCAATGTCTGCATGAGGCTCACACGATGTTACCTTAGTCAAAATAGCCTCACGAGCTAACTTTAGCCTTTCATGGGAGATTAGAAGGTCATCATGAGAGCCCGAGAGCTTTTCATGACTTTCTTCTAATTTTCCATAATTGGTAGTTAGCAAGGAAAGTTGAGCTCTTAGCTCAACATTCTCCTTCAAGATAGATGCTTCACAAGAAGTAGAGTTAGAAGCACAAGCATCATTGACAACATGGGAGGAGCTAGAAGAAACTAGAGACTTCACATGAGTAGCTTGAAGTTCCTCATAAGACTTAGAGAGTTTGATGAGCTCTCCTTTGACATTCTTGTAGCCAAGGTCAAGGTGCTCAAAATCCTCTTTAAGTTGATCATGAGCAACTTCAATCTCTTCTTTAGAAGATTCTAAGTCTATAAGAGTTTCTAGAGCATCAACAAGGTTACAATCAAGTTTTTCATTTTGTTCTTGCTCTTCGTGAAGTAAATCATTACACTTAACAAAATGAGTAGTAAGATCTTTAAACATCACATAAGTATTCTTATTTACCCCATGAAGAGAATTACCAATTCATATATTTGTTGACTGATGACCCACAAGTATAGGGGATCAGTGGTAGTCCTTTCGATAAGTAGGAGTGTCGAACCCAATGAGGAGCAGAAGGAAGTGACAAGTGGTTTTCAGCAAGCACTGAAATTGTTGATAACAGATAGTTTGATAGCAAGATAATTCGTAACGAGCAAGTAACGATAACGGTAAATAAAGTGCAGCAAGGTAGCCCAATCCTTTTGAGGCAAAGGACATGCCAAAACGGTCTCTTATAATAAGCAAAGCGTTCTTGAGGGTACACGGGAATTTCATCATATCACTTTCATCATGTTGGTTTGATTCATGTTCGCTACTTTGATAATTTGATATGTGGGTGGATCGGTGCTTAGGTGCTGTTCTTGCTTGAACAAACCTCCAACTTATGATTAACCCCCTCGCAAGCATCCGCAACTACAAGAAAAGTATTAAGATAAAATCTAACCATAGCATTAAACTTTTGGACCCAAATTGGTCCCTTACGAAGAAGCGCATAAACTAGGGTTTAAGCTTCTGTTACTCTAGCAACCCATCATCTAATAACTACTCGAAAATGCATTCCCTTAGGCCCTAATAAGGTGAAGCATCATGTAGTCGAAGTTCACATGACACCACTAAGGGAATCACAATATACATATCATCAAAATATCGAACACATATCAAGTTCACATGATTACTTGCAACATGACTTCTCCCGTGACCTCAAGAACAAAAGTAACTACTCACAAATGATAATCAAGCTCAAGATCATAGGGGTATTAAATATAAATAGCATAATGGATCTGAACATACAATCTTCCACCAAATAAACCATATAGTAATCAACTGCAAGATGTAATCAACACTACTAGTCACCCACAAGTACCAATCTGATGTTCCGGTACAAAGATTGAACACAAGAGATGAACTAGGGTTTGAGAGGAGATGGTGCTATTGAAGATGTTGATGGAGATTGCCCTCCCAAAGATGGGAGAGTTGTTGGTGATGACGATGACGATGATTTCCCCCTCCGGGAGGGAAGTTCCCCCGCGGAATCGCTCCGCCGGAGGGCAAAAGTGCTCCTGCCCAAGTTCTGCCTCAAGACGGCGGCGCTTCATCCTAAAAGTCCTCCCTCATTTTTTCTAGGTCAAAATGACTTATATACCAGAAGAGGGGCACCGGAGGTGGGCCAAGGAGGGCACAACCCACCAGGGCGCGCCTGGGCTCCCTGGCACGCCCAGGTGGGTTGTGCCCATGTGGTGGGCCCCCTCTGGTAGTTATTTGCTCCAATATTCTTCATATATTGCAAAACAATTCTCCATAAATTTTTAGCTCACTTGGAGATGTGTAGAATAGGTAACTCTGACGTAGCTTTTTCAGGTCCAGAATTCCAACTGCCGGTATTCTCCCTCTTTGTGTAAACCTTGCATGTTATGAGAGAAAAGGCATTAGAATTACTCCCCAAAGCATTATTATGCATAAAAACCTTATAAATAACAGTAGGAAAACATGATGCAAAATGGACGTATCAACTCCCCCAAGCTTAGACGTCGCTTGTCCTCAAGCGAAAACCAAAATCGAAAAACATGTCCACATGCTTAGGGAGAGAGGTGTCGAATAAAAACAAAATACAAACATAGAAGCATCATGCATATTATTATAACAGCAAAGAACTTTAACATAAACTTTATCAAACAACTTTTATCAGATAACTTCTCATGAACAAGTAACAGTTCATCATAACATTGAAGTATAAAGCATAAACTCTATTGAAAACTAACAAACTATGTTCTCAGTCAACTTTCCAACTACAATTCATCATATTTTTAGGAAGGGCACGTGTCAGAGCCTTTATGCAAGTCCACATACTCAACCATTTTTAATCTTCTATGATTTCTAACACTCACATCGTACCCATGAGCAAAAAGTTTCAACCAGACACATAGGAAGATAGGGGCTTATAGTTTCGCCTCCCAACATACTCACCTCGAGGGTGATGTCAACAATAATAATTCATGCTCACCCATATCCAACTGGATATATGTGCTTAGATCTTTCCTCACCACATGATGCTTGCCAAAAGAGTAAATAAAAAGGAATAGGGAAGAATACTTTGACTCTTGCATAAAAGTAAATACATGAAAGTAAAAGATAGGCCCTTCGCAGAGGGAAGCAGAGGTTGCCATGCGCTTTTTGTTTGTATGCCAAATCCCTTAATGCAAAAGAACGTCACGTTATATTGCCCCTTATGATAGCAACCTTTGTCATGCAGTCTGTCGCTTTTATTCTTTGCCATCACAAGTTCGTACAACGCTCAATTTTCTCTTGCACTAAATGATCCAACACTTTTAGAAGCAATTTTTATTGCCTTATTGCACCGATGACAACTTACTTGAAGGATATTACTCAATCCACAGGTAGGTATGGTGGACTCTCAAGGCATGAATTTGGGTTTAAGGTTTTTGGATGCACAATTAGTATCTCTACTCAGTGCGGAATTTTTGGCTAGCAAAGATATTAGGCAAGCACCACATGTTGAAGGATCTATAACAATATAACTTCTATGTGAATATGAACAAGCATAAATCATTACGTTGTCTTCCTTGTCCAACATCAAGTATTTTGACACAAAATATTTAATGGGGGCTCACAATCATAAAAGATGTCCAAGATAGTGTATTTTCATGTCAATCTTCTCTTCCCTTATTAATTCGTTCATGAGTTGCATTATTGACCAATGCTATGTTTGTCAATCTCCAATAAATTTTACCACTTATACTTTTCCTTATGTGATGTCATTACTTACCATAAGATTACCATATGATCTTTTTCATTTATTTTCCTTTCTTTTTATTGAAACTTTAAAGTAAAGAAACAAAACTCAAACTACTCTTTATTATATACCTCACATACGATTACATCGATAGGTAGATCACTAAGCAAGCACTCGAAAAGAAAGGATCGAACTAAAATTTTATTCAACTAAATCATAGGAAAACTAAAGATCGAACTAAGATAGATAAAAGAAAAGATAGTGGTGATGATACGATGCCTGGGCACCTCCCCCAAGCTTGGCACAAGCCAAGGGCAGTGCCCATACCCTGAACTCAAGTCTCCTTTGGTGATGAAGATGATGGTGGTGGTGGTGAGGTAGTAGCGAGATTATCCTTTTTCCTCAGCTTACGCTTGAGGATATAATTTTCCTCCTTCAAATCATCAATCTCTTGCTGAAACCTTAATATCTTCTTGCATAACTCCTGCTTGCTTTCCCGCAAGAGACGAAAAGGGATAAACTGGATCTTAGGTTTCTTTGCTTTATTAGAGAGACTTGACTTCTTGAATTCCACGTGCATGTCCCCAGGTTGAGGCAATGGAACTTCATCCTCATTTGAGCTTGTCTCTTCTTTCCCTTTCGAATCATAGTCTTCTTCTTCCTCCGTGGTCCAACCATAATGCTCCAAATCTCCATAAACCTTGGGGTTTGCACTATAATCAGCAACATAGCTCTCACCCTCCGAATCTTGAGACGACATATTTTTCAGGTCTGCTAGAAAATAGCAAGAAAGAAGAACAGGAGATTTCTCCATGATACGGTGGTCAATACGTTCAGGGGGTATATAAAGATTTTTTTATCTTGGGAAACAAGCAAACGGGAGAAAAACAAATTTCGAAAGGTACCCGAGGTGGGCACAACCCACCTGGGTGCGCCTGGCAAGCCAGGCGCGCCCTGGTGTCTTGTGCTCACCAAGGTTGCTTTCCTGGTTGTTTCTTATTTTCCTAATTTTTAAAATATTCCAAAACTGACAGAAAATATTTTGCAGATTTTTCGGAGTCCGTTACTTACCATATCACGTACCTCCTCTTTTTCAGTTATTCTAGAGTGTTCCGGAAGGTTTCTTTTATGTGTTCCTCAGGTGTCATGGTTTAGATAATATTACTTTCAACATTAATAGGCATACCTGAGATATAGTGTTTAATTCTTTGTCCATTGACCACCTTCGGGTTTGCACCTTCGGCATTATTGATATTGATAGCTCCAGAACGATAAACCTCCTCAATAACATACGGTCCTTCCTATTTAGAGAGAAGTTTTCCTGCAAAGATTCTGAAATGAGAGTTTTAAAAAAGAACATATTCTCCAACCTTGTATTCTCGCTTTTGGATTCTTTTGTCATGCCATCTTTTGACTTTTTCTTTAAACAATTTGGCATTTTCATAAGCTTGGGTTCTCCATTCATCGAGTGAGCTAATATCAAATAACCTCTTTTCTCCGGCAAGTTTGAAATCATAGTTGAGTTCTTTTATTGCCCAATATGCTTTATGTTCTAACTCAAGAGGCAAATGACAAGCCTTTCCATAAACCATTTATAAGGAGACATACCCATAGGATTTTTATAAGCTGTTCTGTAGGCCCAAAGTGCATCATCCAGTTTCTTAGACCAATTCTTTCGGGACCTATTAATAGTTTTTTGTAATATCAACTTTATTTCTCTATTGCTAAGTTCAACTTGACCACTAGATTGAGGATGATAGGGTGATGCAATTCTATGGTTAATATCATAGTTAGCAAGCATTTTACGGAAAGCACCATGAATAAAGTGTGAACCACCATAAGTCATTAAATATCTAGGGAGTCCAAACCTCGGGAAAATAACTTCTTTAAGCATTTTAATGGAAGTGTTATGGTCATAACTACTAGTTGGAATAGCTTCTACCCACTTAGTAACATAATCAACAACGACCAAAATATGTGTACCCATTAGAGGAAGGAAAAGGTCCCATATAATCAAAACCCCAAACATCAAATGGTTCAACAACAAGTGAATAATTCGTAGGATTTCTTGACGCTTACCGATATTAACAATTCATTGACATTCGTCACAAGATAAAAGAAACTTACATGCATCCTTGAAGAGAGTAGGCCAATAAAAACCAAATTGCAATACCTTGTGAGCAGTTCTATCTCCCGCATGATGTCCTCCATAGGCTTCGGAGTGAAATTTCCGTAGGATTTGTTCCTATTCATGCTTAGGTACACAACGTCTAATAATACCATCTACTCCTTTATAAATATGTGGGTCATCCCAAAAGTAAGGTCTTAAATCATAAAAGATTTTCATTATTTTGTTGGTATGTGAAACTAGGTGGTATGTATTTAGCAACAATATAATTAGTATAGTCAGCATACCAAGGAGTGTTATGAGAAACATTTATTGCAGCTAGTTTCTCATCAGGAAAGCTATCATCAATATGTAGTGGGTCATCAAGGATATTCTTTAACATAGACAAGTTATCAGCTACTGGGTTCTCAGCTCCTTTCCTATCAGTGACATGTAAATCATATTCTTGCAACAAGAGAACCCACCTAATGAGTCTAGGTTTAGCATCTTTCTTTTCCATAAGATATTTTATAGCAGCATGATCAGTGTGAACAATTACTTTGGAATCAACGGTGTAAGATCTGAATTTGTCACAAGCAAACACAACAGCTAAAAATTCTTTTTCAGTAGTAGCATAATTTCTTTGGGCACTGGCTAGCATAATGAATAACATTCAATTTCTTATCAACTCTTTGTCCTAGAACAGCACCAACAGCATAATCACTAGCATTACACATAATTTCAAAAGGCAAGTTCCAATCAGGCAGTTGAATAATAGGTGCAGAACTTAAGGCTTTCTTAAGTGTTTCAAAGGCTTCTACACAATCATCATCAAAAACAAAAGGAACATCCTTTTGTAAAGGATTTGTAAGAGGCCTAGAAATTTTAGAGAAGTCTTTAATAAATCTCCTATAGAAACCAACATGACCTAGGAAACTACGAATACCTTTGATATCTCTGGGACATGGCATTTTCTCAATTGCATCAACTTTAGCTTTATCCACCTCAATACCTTGTTCAGAAATTTTATGACCCAAGACAATACCTTCATTAACCATAAAGTGACACTTCTCCCAATTCAAGACAAGATTAGTTTTCTCACATCTGTGCAAAACTCGATCAATGTTGCTTAAGCAATCATTAAAAGAAGTTCCATAAACAGAAAAATCATCCATGAAAACCTCAACAATATTTTCACAGAAATCAGAGAATATAGAAGTCATGCATCTTTTAAATGTAGCAGGTGCATTGCATAAACCGAAAGGCATACGTCTATAAGCACAAGTTCCAAAAGGACAAGGAAAGGTGGTTTTCTCTTGATCAGGTTGTGAAACAGGTATTTGAGAAAAAACAGAATATCCATCAAGAAAGCAAAAGTGTATGTGCTTAGACAATCTTTCCAACATTTGATCAATAGAAGGCAAAGGGTAGTGATCTTTTCTAGTGGCTTTATTTAATTTTCTAAAATCAATTACCATTCCGTAGCCAGTAACAATTCTTTGTGGAATAAGTTCATTTTTATCATTAGGAACAACAGTAATACCTCCCTCCTTAGGAACACAATGAACGGGACTCACCCATCTACTATCAACTATGGGATAGATTATACCTGCTTTCAGAAGCTTTAGTATTTCAGTTCTTACTAATTCTTTCATTTTGGGATTCAATCGTCGTTGATGATCAACAATGGGTTTAGCATCAGGTTCCATATTAATCTTGTGCTGACAGAGAGTGGGACTAATGCCCTTAAGATCATCAAGAGTATATGCAATAGCAGCACGGTGTTTCTTTAGAATTTTCAATAATCTTTCTTCTTCGTGCTCTGAAAGGTTAGAACCAATAATAACATGATATATCTTTTTCTCATCGAGATAAGCGTATTTCAAAGTGTCTGGCAATTGTTTCAATTCAAAAACAGGATCACCTTTAGGTGGAGGAGTACCTCCAAGAGTTTCAATAGGCAAATTATGTTTGAGCAAAGGTCGTTGTTCAAAGAGGATTTTATCTATTTCATTCCTTTCATGCATATGCATATCATTTTCATGGTCTAGCAAATATTGTTCTAGTGGATCTGTAGGAGGCACAGCAATAGAAGCAAGACCAATTATTTCATCCTTACTAGGTAATTCTTTCTTATGAGGTTGTCTATCAAACTTGGAAAAATTAAACTCATGAGACTCATCACCAAACATAACACCGACATGTTGTTTTTCGCAATCTATTTTGGCATTGATAGTGTTCAAGAAATGTCTACCAAAGATAATGGGACAAAATTCATCTATGGGGAACCAAGAACTAGAAAATCAGTAGGGTATTTTATTTTCCCGCACAAGTCTTTAACATCTCTAACAATCCCAAGTGTTGTGATGGTGTCTCTATTAGCTAGTTTAATAGTAACATCTATGTCTTCTATTTCAGCGGGTGCTATGTCATTCATAATTTCTTGATATAAGGTAAAAGGAATAGCACTCACGCTAGCACCTAAGTCATATAAACCATGATAACAATGATCTCCTATTTTAACCGAGACAACATGCATGCCAACAATGGGTCTATGTTTATCATCGGGTTTTGCAATTCTAGGAGCTTCATCACAAAAGTAAATAACATGCCAATCAATATTTTCTACCAGGAGATCTTTAACGATAGCAACACTAGGTTCTACTTCAATCTGTTCAGCAGGTTTAGGTGCTCTAATATAAATTTTGCGGACCACAGTTGAAACCTTAGCATGTTCATTTATCCTAATAGGGAAAGGTGGTTTTTCAATGTAAGCAGTAGGCACAACTGGATCAACATTATAGATAATAGTTTCATTTTTAGCTATGACCGGTTCTTTAATTTCCTCTTTAATAGGTGGGTGATATTTAAACCACTTCTCCTTAGGTAGATCAACATGGGTAGCAAATGATTCACAAAAAGAGGCTACTATCTCAGAGTCAAGTCCATATTTAGTGCTAAACTTCTGAAAAGCTTCAGTATTCATAAAAGATTTAACACAGTCAAACTTAAGCTTAATACCTGAATCTTTACCTCCATCGAGTTCCCAATCTTCAGAGTTGCGTTTAATTCTTTCTAAGAGATCCGAAAGCACAAGTGCTCCCTGGGTGGTTTTGGTAACTAATGTCAACATATCTCTTGTTGGACTAATGCTTTATCTAGAATATTTCAGACAAGTTCAACAGATGGAGTGGGTGCACAAGAGGATGTGGAACCCCTTCAAAATGCTAAGGACAAAAGATTGGCTCAAGCTCTAAAGCTCAAGACTCTACACTTTTACTTTTAGTGATCCAAGATCACATTGAGTCCATAGGAAAAGCTAATACTACTAAAAGGGGATGAGGTGTTGCTTAATGGATTGCTTGCTCAAAATACTTAGTACTATTCTCCAAAAACCCTCAACCACTTTCTCATATCCACATATGTCCCAAACCAAAAGTCAAACTCGGCCCCACTGAAACATTCTATCCGGCGCCACCGAGTTCATTTGACGTAGCCACTGCCACAAACCCTAGTCACTTCGGTCTCACCGATAGGGATCTCGGTCTCACCGAGATGGGATTGCAAACTCTCTGTTTCCCTTCGTAACGTTTCGGTCCAACCGAGATGAGCGATCGGTCCCACCGAGTTTGCAATGCAAACTCTCTGTTTCCCCTTCGTAACATTTCGGTCTCACCGAGATGAGCAAATCGATCCCACCGAGTTTGCCTGACCAACTCTTGGTTAGCTTATTACCAAAATCAGTTCCACCGAGTTTATGTAATCGGTCTCACCGAGATTACGTTATGCCCTAACCCTAATGAAATCGGTCCCACCGAGTTGACATGTCGGTCCCACAGAATATCCTAACGTTCACATTTTGAACTAAATCGGTCTGACCGAGTTTCATTATTCGGTCACACCGAGTTTGGTGAGTTGTGTGTAACGGTTAGATTTTGTGTGGAGGCTATATATACCCCTCCACCCACTCTTCATTCATGGGGAGAGCCATCAGAACATGCCTACACTTCCATCATACATTTCCTGAGAGAGAACCACCTACTCATGTGTTGAGGTCAAGATATTCCATTCCAACCACATAAATCTTGATCTCTAGCCTTCTCCAAGTCGCTTTCCACTCAAATCATCTTTCCACCAAATCCAAATCTGTGAGAGAGAGTTGAGTGTTGGGTAGACTATCATTTGAAGCACAAGAGCAAGGAGTTCATCATCAACACACCATCTATTAGCTTTTGGAGAGTGGTGTCTCCTAGATTGGTTAGGTGTCACTTGGGAGCTTCCGTCAAGATTGTGGAGTTGAACCAAGGAGTTTGTACGAGCAAGGAGATCACCTACTTCGTGAAGATCTACCCTAGTGAGGCGAGTCCTTCGTGGGCGATGGCCATGGTGGGATAGACAAGTTTGCTTCTTCGTGGACCCTTCGTGGGTGGAGCCCTCCGTGGACTCGCGCAACTATTACCCTTTGTCGGTTGAAGTCTCCATCAAGGTGGATGTACGATAGCACCACCTATCTGAACCACGCCAAAAATCTCCGTGTCTCCAGTTGCGTTTGCACAATCCAATCCCATCCCTTTACATTCTTGCAAATTGCATGCTTTACTTTCCGCTGCTCACATACTCTTGTCATGCTTGCTTGATATGTATTGTGAATGTATAAACTTGTTCTAAAACTCCACCTCAACTTGAAGAAATTAAAAACTGCAACTTTTTCTTGCTACGAGTCTATTCACCCCCCTCTAGACACCTCTTCTCGATCCTTTCAATTGGTATCAGAGCAATGGTCTCCATTGCTTTGGTTTAAACACCTTTGGAGGAAGATGGATGAGTCTATGTTGGGGAGTCTTAGACGTAGAGTGCCTATTCTTGATGGAGAGTACTTTCATGAGTGGAAAAATGAGATGCTTGAGATTTTCAATGAATATCACTTGAACAAGTACATTACTAGTCCTTGCATTCCCCCTAGTGATCCTTTGCATCCCTCTCCCGATGAGGATCTTGACATCATTCGCAATCTTAGGACTATCAATCTTATCATTAGAGGATTGCCAAAAAAATTGATTGCTAGCTTACCTGCTCTTGACTGTGCTTACACCATATGGAGATTTCTTGAGGAACGATTCCCAAATTATTCCTTGAAAAATCTAGATGAGATTCTCCATAAGTCTATTGCCTTGAATAGAATGAGTACTAGTGATCCTAAGTTTGATGAGTGCCTATTTGAGCTTCGTGATCTCATGCGTGCCAAAGGAGATGTTGGAATTATTAGCAATATCATTTCCGAAGTCATTAGAATCCATAGAGATGAACATTGTTACGGTCATACTTCTAATGAATCACCTTCTCTAGGAAATGATCAATTACAAGATGATGTTGAACATGGATACTATGATGAGGATGATGATAGTGACTTTGATCTCGATGAGTCTATGAGACACTTTGGTCTTATGGAAAACCTTCGCGGCTACATGGCTGGAGGAAAGGAATGGGTCCTTGATAGTGGATGTACCGATCATATGACTGGAGACAAGGATATGTTTCGTGAGCTTGCTGAAAACGACGGCCCTCGGAAGTATGTCACTTTTGGTGATAACTCAAAGGGTAAGGTGGTTGGCCTTGGTAAGGTGGCCATCTCACATGATAGCTCCATACAAAATGTTATGCTCGTTGAATCTCTTGGCTACAATTAACTTTCCGTATCTAGACTTGCTGACTTTGGTTTCAATGTCCAATTTACTGAAGTAGATTGCCAAGTGTTTCGTAGAGACAATCATAAAATGGTCTTTATCGATATACGTAGAGGTGATCTTTACATTGTTGATTTCACTAAAAAGGCTCAACCTAGAACTTGCTTAATTGCTAAATCTTCGAAAGGCTGGTTGTGGCATAGAAGGTTAGGTCATGTGGGCATGCGAAATCTTGATAAGCTTATTAAAGGTGATCATATCCTTGGAGTGAAAGATGTTATATTTGACAAGGATAGATTGTGTAGTGCTTGTCAAGCAGGAAAACAAGTAGGAGGAAGTCACCCCGTGAACAACATCATGACCACGAGAAGACCGCTCGAGCTACTTCATATGGATCTCTTTGGTCCCAATGCCTACAAAGTCTCGATGGTAACTCATTTGGTCTAGTCATAGTCGATGATTTTTCAAGATTTACGTGGGTGTTCTTTCTTGATGATAAATCACAGGTCCAAAAGATCTTCAAGAACTTTGCTAGGAAGGCCCAAAATCAATTTGAAGTGAAGATCAAGAAGGTTCGAAGCGACAACGGAACAGAGTTCAAGAACGCAAATGTGGCTACCTTTCTTGACGAACAAGGTATCTCACATGAGTTCTCGGCCACGTACACACCTCAACAAAATGGAGTTGTTGAGAGGAAGAACCAGACTCTTATTGATATGGCGAGAACGATGCTTGATGAGTACAAGACTCCAAAACACTATTGGGCGGAAGCGGTTGTGTAATGCAAAAAATCGCTTATATCTTCACAAGCTACTCGGCAAGACGGCATACGAGCTCCTCACCGGTAACAAACCCCAAGTTGGATACTTTCGAGTATTCGGCTGAAAGTGCTACATTCTTGATAAGCATCATCGTTCTAAATTTGCTCCCAAATCTCATGAGGGTTTTCTACTTGGTTATGGCTCAAACTCTCACACTTACCGTGTCTACAATAATTTCACCCGAAAGGTTGAAGAAACAGTAGATGTGAAGTTTGATGAATCTAACGGCTCGCAAGTAGAGCAATTACCAATTGATGTAGGAGACAAAGACCCTTCGGAAGCAATCAAAGACTTGTCTATTGGCAAGATTTGTCCAACAGAGATGAAGGAGAGTACCTCGTCCGTCCAAGTGGAAGCTTCTAGCTCACGACAAGGTGAACCAAGAGTTGACATGGAAGCATCCACAAGTGGGACACATCAAGATGAAGAAAACGAGGGAATGCATCAAGATGAACCACATCAACCTCCTTCTCCACCCCGAGGAGAGAACGACAACGTCAACAATGAAAAAGGCCAAGAAGAAGGACAAGATGATGAAGAAGATGTTCCACCCCAACCCAAGCAAAAGCTCTCACGAGTTTGAGCAAGAGTCTCAAGAGACCATCCCACCGAACAATTCTTCAATGATATTCAAACTGGGAGAATCACTCGCTCTAAAACTCGTTTGGCTAACTTTTGTGAACATTATTCATTCATCTCTAGCATTGAACCTATGAAGGTTGAAGAAGCATTGGAAGATCCGGATTGGATAAATGCCATGCGTGAAGAGCTACACAACTTTGAGAGAAATCAAGTATGGATATTGGTCGAGAAGCCCGACAACAACCACAACATCATTGGTACCAAATGGGTGTTTCGCAACAAGCAAGACGAAGATGGTCAAGTTGTCCGCAACAAAGCACGTCTTGTCGCCCAAGGCTACACTCAAGTCAAAGGTATGGACTATGGTGAGACATACGCCCCCGTTACTAGACTTGAGTCCATTCGCATCTTACTTGCCTATGCTAATCACCATGATATCACCTTGTACCAAATGGATATCAAAAGTGCTTTTCTAAATGGTGAAATTGAGGAGGAAGTTTATGTTAAACAACCTCCCGGCTTTGTCGATCCTAAGAAACCCGACCATGTTTACAAACTTCATAAAACTATTTATGGTCTTAAACAGGCTCCTAGAGCGTGCTATAAATGCTTGACCAAGTTCCTTATTGAAAAAGGCTTTGAGATTGGAAAGATAGATTCTACTCTTTTCACTAAAAGTGTTAATGGTGAATTATTCGTGTGCCAAATTTATGTTGATGATATCATTTTTGGTTCGACTAACCCTCATTTTAGTGAAAAGTTTGGGAAGCTAATGTCGAAGAAGTTTGAGATGTCTATGATGAGTGAACTCAAGTTCTTTCTTGGTTTGCAAATCAAGCAAACAAAGGAAGGCACCTTTGTTTAACAAACAAAGTAAACCAAGGACTTATTCAAGAAGTTCAACATGCAAGAAAGCAAAGGTATGAAAACGCCCATGCCTACTAGTGGACATCTTGACTTGACCAAGGATGGCAAATCGATTGACCAAAAGGTTTATTGCTCTATGATTGGTTCATTGTTATATCTTTGTGCCTCTCGTCCCAATATTATACTAAGTGTGTGCATGTGTGCACGATATCAAGCAGCCCCCAAAGAATGTCATCTTAATGCTCTAAAAAGGATAGTGAGATACTTAATACATACACCAAATTTTGGCATTTGGTATCCCAAGAGGTCTTCTTTTGATCTTGTTGGCTACTCTGATTCAGACTATGCTGGAGACAAGGTTGATAGAAAATCCACTTCGGGTACGTGTCAATTTCTTGGTAGATCTCTTGTGTCTTGGTCCTCCAAGAAACAAAACTCGGTATCCTTATCCACCGCCCAAGGGGAATACATTGCCACCGGTTCATGTTGTGCTCAATTACTTTGGATGACCCAAACTCTTAAAGATTATGGGATCAATGTGAAACATGTTCCATTGCTTTGTGACAATGAGAGTGCTATTAAGATTGCTCACAATCCCGTGCAACATTCTCGAACTAAGCATATTGAAGTTCGTCATCATTTCATTCGAGATCATGTTGCTAAAGGGGACATTGATCTTAAGCATGTTCGTACCGATAAGCAATTGACGGATATATTCACCAAACCGCTTGATGAGAAAGTATTTTGCCGTTTGAGAGGTGAATTGAACATCATTGATGCTTCAAATTTGGAATAGGAACTCCATGTGGATACATGCAAGGCATGAGCCTATGACTAATCCTTGACTTTTTCTCGTATGATGATGATCATATGTCTCGGGTATATTTGTACCCTTGCATGCTATCTAACCCTTGTAGGTATGAATCTAAATCCATGAGATTGCAATCCACTCACATCTTGAGCAATCTCTACATCACCAAGTTTCTACACCTTGGTGGTTGTAGGCAAGGAAGCATGAAACCCTTCAACATATCCTTTGACAAATTCTATATATATCAAATTTCATTTGGTATCAAATTTCATGATTGTCATGTTAGATACACAAGTGCTCTTCCTTGCAAGACTAACCCATGTAGGTAGATGAACTCAAACTATGAGTGGTGCTCCCAACCATTGATGTGCTACATCAACCTTGAGCACTCCACACAAGTTCAACTACATGATAAAGTTCAACACCACCACCCAAGGTATGCTATTCCATCTTAGAGAAGCTTTACCCCAAGTTATGGGTCCACTACTAGGAAAAGGCCTACTAGTGGCGCACCGGTTTTGCCTACTAATGGCGCACTACTGGTGCGCCACTAGTACCACGACACTAGTATTTTTTACTAATGGCGCACCACTGGTGCGCCATTAGTATCTGGTATACTAATGGTGCACCAGGCAGTGCGCCATTAGTATAGGCCACGGTGCGCCATTAGTATGCCTCCCAGGGGGCCATATTTACCCATGTGCTTTGCCATACTAATGGCGCACTGCGGGGTGATGCGCCATTAGTATCCTTTGGCATACTAATGGCGCACGTTGGGGTGATGCGCCATTAGTATGTATATTAGGGATTTTTTCTTTTCTGATATTTGCACATATTAAGAAATATATTATTGAACAGAATATAAACAACATCACACAGCAACAGCAGATTCATCGAATACAATAGAAGATTAGTCTCCTAATACAATTCATCATATTAGTCTCCGAATTCAAAAGACCGAACAAAGATAGAACATTACAAGTCTCGAGACCGTGAGTAGCGAGTTTGTCTTCACATTACAAGTCGATATCGATCATCTAAACTACCATCACATAGAAGAGAGCTGCGGTCATCACGATGAGCATCATCGCGATGAAACTGGTCTTCATCCGGTTCCTCCAACGCTCCCTCCTCTCTCCCGCTAGATAGCGCGCGTATCTAGATTCCGCCTCCGCCCTAGTGGTGTACCCTTTGTAACTGTTACCGCTGAAACGGTGAACCTGTCTCCGACACTCCTCCCAGTCGTCGTAGACTCCGGGAACCTTACCCTTGTACACGACATACGACGGCATCTCTATGCACTAGCCAAACAACAGACAATACATAAGCAATATATAAGTATGCAACAAAAGGATCGGAAGAGAAAAGCAAGACATTAATAGCACGATTCATGGTCCTACTAATAAATAGCATCGATTACATCTAAGTTAAACGACTGTCCAAACCAAAGAGACATACAAGTTCATTAAAGTTTAATTACAACATGAGCTAATCAATGTTTCAGAACTACACATAGCATCACTACTTTCGACTCGACTCATGGGACCGGAGCGTGGATGAAGCCGCCGTCTGTCGTGATGGTCATGAAGTCGCGGGCGTTGTCAGCCTGCATTTGTAGCGTTGTGTCTATCTCACTGTTGGACGGTTGAAATTTGAGGTAGAACTGCCCCGAGGTACGAAGGACATCTTGATGGATGATTTCTGCAAACTCCGACTGGATGCGAAAGAATTCTTGTCGGATGTCCGCGTCCTGGATTGCCGCCAAGCTTGCGGCCCAATCTTTGAGATTATTTGGTAGCAGAAGGTGATTATGGTCCCGTACGATCGCCCGCATGTGATGGAGGGCGTAGTAGGCATCCTTCTGACCGCCAGGCGGCTGCTTGACGCAGGGGAACGTCGTATTGTGGGTGAACACGTGCCTGCCGTACCTACGAGCTGGCCTCTTAAAGGTGCCTCCAGATGCGGCGTAGCCGGGGAGAGCATCATCAAGAACTTTCTTGATATTTGTGTAGTCTATCTTGGAGTCACGGTCCGGGTCGAAATACGTGGCCATGGAATATTTCGGGCTTAAGAGGATGAGTGTGCAATGTGTGTCACTGCACAGAACACGGAATGTTAGAAAAAAAGAACGATCGAAATCTAAGAAATCATATGTTACGGGGCGGTTAGGAGATGACTTACTCGGGAAAGTAAGGCACGAGGAAGTTATCCTTATCTGGGTTTGCCAGAATGACGCCTTCGAGGTGTGAACTCGCGACTTGCCGGTCCCCAGCGCTGCCCAAGATCTTGGCACGCATGTAGAAGGGGTCGACTATCACAATGTCCGGGGTCTTGTCTCTAATGATCCGCATCTCCATACTCAGCGAAAACAGCCGAACGAAGGTGTAGTGCAGCGGATGAAGGTTAAACATAGCAAAGATGTCATCAAACCGCAGGACGATCGTACCCCCGACGGCGCTATCCACAAAGCCCTTGCCCTCTGGCACCTTGGCCACGAAAACCGGGTATGCCACATCATTCTCTCTGAGACGCCGCTTCTCCAAAGAAAGAACACTGTCATGCAGACTCCGCATAGCACCGGTTGCAGCATTGAGCATATTTGTCGGTAGCATCGCCCTACCCGCCACATGCACCCTCCTCGAGATATCCTTAGGTGAAGGTGGCCCGTCCTGAGCACGGATCGTACTCGGTGCCGGCTGGCTCGCACCGGCGCCCTTGTTAGTCTTTCGTTTCCGTCCCTTCTTCCTGATCTGCTGTAATGGGATCGAGTTCTGCTCACAGACCGCCTTCTTGAGCGTGTTGGGGCTGATAATATTTCGCACCTCAGCTATCTGAGGCTCGGTGAAGGCGGCAGCTGGAGGCGTCTCCTGAGAACTGAACGCCAGACGACGCCTGTTGCAATTGGGTTTCTCCGCCGTACCAGCTAGATCGCGGTCGTCTTTTTCAGGGTTGGGTTCTTGAGAAGGAGGCCCGCAGAACTCGTCACCGTACCCATGTTCGGCAAAGTACTTATCGACGTTGGAAAATGTACCGCCGTCGTTGTCGTCGTCGTCCGGATCCTGTGCCATATGCATGTCCGGATCCTGTGCCATAGGGATGTCCGGCATGTCCGGTAGCGTTGCGGCGTTCTTGCCATGGCTTGGCGCTGGCACGACTGGCGGTCTTGTCTGTGGGGTGGTGTCCCCCGCCCCCAAACGAATCTGGCTCTTCGGCCAAAGCAGGGGCCAGCTTACGCAGGCGCTGAGGGTCATCACATCATCTTCGTCGGCCCCAGCGGGTCGAATCGGAGGTAACAACTCGTCGCAGCCTGGCAGCACCCGAACCAGTTCAACCCTATACAAGCTGGGTGGCATCGGATTACCGTGGAACACGCGGTTGCCCGGTTGAACGATTCTGCCCTTGGCGACATCGACCAACTCGCCGCCCACGAAGTGCAGGAGAGTGCAAGGAACGTCGGCGGCGCCCTGCGAAAACATGTAGGGCGTCAGGGATGCCCAGTCAAAGGCAAGGAGATGAAGTCATCGGCCGAGAGGCTTAGTTACCGTGATGCCGTCGAGCTCGGCTAATGTCGAGGCACCGCCAACGGCGGGCGTGCAACTGACGGAGGGGCCGCTTGCTGGCGAGGTGCCGGCCGGCGTACACCCGGGTGCATTAAGCTCCAATGCCCGTGCCGGCGCCGGAGACACGAATACCGCCTCCGCCGGAGACACCAATGGCGCCGCCTGCGCGTTGTGCGAGTTGCTGGCCGTGAAGCTGGGAACCGGGGGAGGCCCCTGTTGGCCGCCCGCAATCCACGTCGTCAGCCCCTGAATCAAGGTAGGCACTATGGCGGTGAGCGTCGTTCCCAGTTGTTGTTGCACTTGCTCTTGGACAATCTCCGGAATCCGCGCCACTTGTGCCTTGAGTTCTTGAACCTCGCGCGACTGGCTTTCCGAGCTGGTCTTTTTCTCCTTTCGCCCACCAGCGGTATAGTATGACGACCATTTTGTGGACAAGCCTTTGCCGGCCACACGACCAGCTGACGACGGCTTACTGAGCTTATCCTTGTTTTTCATTACGTTCAACGCCCTATTTAAAGGGGTGTCAAAAGGGGAGCTCTGAGACGACCCCGCGCTACTGCTTTCAGCCTCCTGCGGAAGGAATGTGAACCATTTAGAAATTTGGCTTCATTAATTAGAATGCAACCATATGGAGCTAATTACGCGGGGGTGTATTCCTTACCAGAACAAGCTCAAGCGCCCTGGTCTTCGGATCCGTGGTAAGCTCCTTTGTTACCGGGTCCTCCTTGTACCGGGCCCTGACAAAGTTCCTGGTCTGCTTGTCACGTAATTTCTCGAAGCGGGGCGGTAGGCCTTGCTCGGCACGCTCCGCGTCCTCCTTGTCCCATATAGGCTCCGCCACTCTGTAACCGCCGGGACCGAGTTGGTGGACCCCTAAGTTCAACTCCCGCATTTCTTTCCCCCACTGACTTGATTCGGAGGTTGCGCTGCTCTCGCACTTGATCTTGAACTCCTTGTAGTCATCTTCGCTCATCAAAGGATATTTCGCCTTGATCTTCTCATAACTATCACCTTTTTCAATCATTGCCTTCACCGTGCTTCTCCATGTAGACAGGGCCGTGCTCATCCTCGTGAGGGCGGCACTGTTCACTTTATTCCCTGAGAGGCGTGTGTTTGCAAACTCAGCGGGGAACTTGTATCGTTCGTGCAGCTTCGTGAAGAGGAGGCTGCGCAAATTCCCTCGGTCCTTATGCCTTAGGTTCTCGGTGTTGATCGAGACGGTGCTCCGGAGAATGCACCCGAGCTGAACCGAGTACCCCTTGACTACTTGTTTGGGCGCCGTTGGATGCCCGTCGGAGTTCACTTCAGTAAATTCCTCCTTGACGGTGCCGAGCACGCTCGGGCGCCGGTCCTTCCGTTGCCTCTTCGGTTGGCTGCCATCTGTGCGTGCGCTGCCATCATCAGTGGTGGCATCCTCGGCGGCACCATCAGTGGTGTCATCCCCGACGCCACTAGGGGTTGTGTAGTCAGGATCGGTGTCTTCCGCGGCGTCCTCATAGCGGTGAGGTTCTTCCTCCAGCTCCTGGGACAGCTCCCAGAATTGCTTGCCGCCCGAACCGCCGGCCTCATCGTTGTGGGCCATGTTTCGCTCTAAATAGGAAAAAAGTTTGGTCAAAAAGTTGGTTATTGTCAAGGAACAAGATCATGGTCTCATCATTTAGGGTTTGTCGACACCGAGAGGCATCCTAAAAGCTAAGCTTTTATCATTTAGGGTTTGTCGACGCCAAGGCACCCTAAAAGCCTAAGCTTTCATCATTTGGGCCTAATCACTTGGCTCTATTGCCACCTATGGTTTAATGCAGCAAGAATAAAGGGGCAATTGATCCTACTTAATTAAGTACTAAGATACCCCGGCCCATGCATTAGTCGCAAGTACCCCATATGTCCTATTTTTAGCAAAGTCATGCTAAAATTCACGGAAAATTTCAGCATGACCTTTGCTGAAAATAGGACATATGGAGTACCCGAATTTGCCGGAACGGAAGTTAATCGACATTCCGGCAAACTCAAGGGCCTCTCGGGGTACCTGCAAAATCATCACGACACGATGGTCGGAGACAAAACCCAGCAAACTAGCACCACAATGTGCCTCTACTTTCATATGGATGAAAAGGCCACAATGTGCCTCTACTAGCACCACAATCTTAGTTAACTTCTGGGGACATCAGAAAGTTAACATCCGCCTGATTATTATGAGGACTTCACTGCCACTGTTTACTCAAACTTAAGTTAGTAATTAAAAATATAAAATAGGATAACCCAGTGACAGGACTGTTGGTTGATGTCACAAAAAAGTTGCTAGTCTCAACATGTTCTACAGTTGTTAAAATTATCTTACTGTATTTAGAACAAACTAACACCACAGAGTCTACTAATTCAGGTAGAAGCCATCATTCATTACAAATTTGAATATATGATATTCCAGAAAATAATCTGTCTACAAAATGAGATACATCCCGTTTGAACTACCAAAACTGTAACCAACGTTATTACCTAATTATGAAAAAAGTGCAGTACATATAAATTATTTCATCACTGAGAGGAGATAACCAAAAGTTTCCAAGCAATATGATTAAGAAAATGGGATTTAGGCATCCAAATGCCACAAAAGACCAAATCACATTTTTAAACCAAGTTACACAAAGAAAATGCACCTAAGCACCAAGAGGAACTGTTACAACTCCATAAGGTATATCCAAGTCACTGCTGCTCATATTCAAAAAACCTAACTCCAATATAACCAGAAAGATTTTAAAACATTATATCTCCCTGCTGACACGAACTGAAAGCGTAACAAAAATACCATCTTCTTTTGTTGATGCGTTGGTGTTTCAGAGCAGAGGTAAGAAAACCGGAGACCATATATGTAGTTTCTAACATATGCAAGATTACTTAAAAATTGGAGAGCCATGTCGTTTCTACTGGACCTAAATAGAGCTAGCTGCTGGTGTTGAACAATAAACAGCCACACCACACACTAAGACAAGTAACTGAAATGACTCTCTTTGTATTGTAGTAGAAGAAGAAACAAGAGAGAGATGCAAGATAGTAGTATATATAGGTGAGTCAACCTATTATTCTAGGCAGCTGCCTTGCTGGTGATTCGGTGTCGTCGCAACTGGATCCCTCCCACTCGACCTGCGATCTTCTACAAGGAAAAAGTAGCAGCTCAGTCAACCACCATATAATTATACAAGGAAAAAATGTTACTTGGCACAAGTGTAAACGAGAAGCTTGAGGTAGCAGCAGATTGAAGTGATAAAGTGCAAAGGAGAAGCTTGAGCTAGTAAACAATTTCTGAATGTTATAAAGTGGGGAAAGTAAAATAAAATTCATGACTAGTCATGGCAGTAGAAAAGAGATGAGATTTCACAAAACCAGAGCCAAGCATAGTCCAGAATGTCAAATTTTCAGTTAGTTAATTATTACAGTCCTTTGCTAAAAGAGATGATCCGTCCAAGAAATTTAATACTAGATGCATGCAGTCTGTTGAGGATCTTTTAGTGAATGACTAACAACAAGTAGCCGAGCTTGCCCAAGAAAGATTAGATTCAGAAGTGCTGGCTGCTGCTAGTGAATGGAGCTGACAGTTATACAGTGTCAATTGACAGTAAGTAGAGTGAGATGATCAAACGTTTGTGCTGAATAGCAGTGGCAGTGTAATGTTAACTAAATACAGTTGGCAGTGTATAGAGTGTTAATTGACAGTGGCTTGTCCTGGATATAACTCATTTTCTAGGTTTACCTTGGGTAGATAGCCCATGAATGCGGAACAGATACTTACATTCATGCCGTGAGATAAACTTATTTTCAGGTATAAACCATGGACAATTACCCGATGATACAGTGCATTTTTCTTCAGTGTATGTCCAGTGCATTTTTCTTCTTCTTTCGTTGAGTAGCATAAATTAGACCTATCATTGTGTAAGATGCAGGAGTACTTCTTATACTCTGTGGCATTGCCATACTTAGCCAAGAGTCCCCATTTCTTATATTCTGTGAGATGCAGTCATCTTTTACTCCAGTTCTTATAGTATTTTGGAGTACATTGCCTGTTATGCTGCTTGCAAGGTTAGCATAGGTTCAGAAATGGGGACTAAAAAACAGTGATTTAATTCTCCAATTCAATTTTCATTTTCAAGTTTAAATTTGAATTTCAACAGTAGTGATTTTACACCCAGTTCAACAGTGATTTTACCTCGATTTCAACGGTAATTTCAGCAGCAGAGTCGGGGGCGGGGACTAAAAAAATCTTAACCCTAACAGCATAGTGGAGCGCGTGGAAGACGAGGTGGGGCGGCGGGTAGACGGGCACCTTGGCGTGCAGGCGCTCGAGGGGACGAACTGGCGCTCGAGGGCGGCGGGTAGACGGGCACCTCCCCGGAGAGCGCCTCCAGCCACGTCTCCTCCACGAGCAGCTCCGGACTCGGCGAGGCGGAGGTTGCGGCGCGCGCGGGCGAGGGCGAGGTTGGTGTCGGCCCTGCGGCGGTGCTCCGGCGAGAGTGGGGTGGGGTCGGAGGGGAGGAAGGGGAGGATGGGGAGAGGGAGGCGGCGGGGGCGCGGATTGGGAGCGGACGGAGAGGAACTGGCGCGAGGGAGAGGGACGAAGGGGAACTGGCGAGGGAGAGGGAGGAATTAGCTATAGGGGGGAAACTTACTAATGGCGCACCCCGAAGCGGTGCGCCATTAGAATGTTTTTTTATATAGCAATGGCGCACCCACGATCGGTGCGCCATTAGTAAACTTTTTTTATATAGCAATGGCGCACCAGCCAGAGGTGCGCCATTAGTAATCTTTTTTTTATTATTTTTTGTTGCATCTAATAATTTTTTAGAAAATGAATATGAATATGAAACAGTAATAATTTTTATAAAACAGTAATAATTTTTAAAATATAATCAAATTTGTTATTTGAAAATATTTATGAATATGAAAAAATCATCAAATTTATTATTTGAAAATATAATCAAATTTGTTTTTTTTGCAATTTTAGTTGCATTCATTTGTGACGGTGGAGCGGGCCGGGGAGGGTGCGGGGGGTCGTCGGCGGCGGTGGAGCGGGCCGGGAAGGGTGCGGTGGGTCGTCGGCGGCGGTGGAGCAGGGGAGGATGCGGTGGGTCGTCGGCGGCGGTGGAGCGGGGGAGGGTGCGGGGGGTCGGCGACGGCGGCCGGTGGAGCGGGGTAGAGGGTGCGGGGGTGCTCGGCGGCGAGGGGGACCGGATCTGGCGAGGTGGGATAGCGATCGAGATGGAGGGGGATCGAGATCGAGTGTCCATGAAATTTAAAAATATTCATGAGTTCAAAAAGTGCCCATGAAATACAATCGAGAAATGAAGGCTACAATTTAAATACAATCGATCTTAGCTAGCTATCTGTTCACAATCTTCTTGCCCTTATTTTTCGTAAATGGAGTTCTTCTCTTGAACGGACGTCCTTTAGGTAGGGTGGTCCTGCTTCTTCTTGTGGTGTATGCTGATACTTCATCGTCGTCGTCATGTTCCATCTTCGGGTCGCCGTACTTGTCGAAGTCTTGCTCATTGGCGACTCCATCCATTCCGATGATCTTCCTTTTGCCTCTCCTCACGACAACACGACTGGGCTTTGACGGGTCGGTAATGAAGAAGCATTGGTCCACTTGGGAAGCCAGTACCCATGGCTCATTTTTCGCGGTGACGTTCGCGCCTGCGGTCTTGGATTTGGCTTCGGGTATAACCATGGTGGTGAAATACCGGTCTTCTTTTATGACGCTCTTGGCCCATCTGACACGGAACATCGGGACCTTCTCTCCAGCGTAGCTCAGCTCCCAGATCTCCTCGATCCTTCCGTAGTATCTGTCCTTGTCGTTACCGGTGTAGGATTCCATCGTTACCCCGGAGTTCTGATAACCATCGCTCTTCATGTCCTTGTCCTCGGTGTAGAATGTGTAGCCGTTGATATCGTACGCCTCATACGTCATCAGGTTGTGCTCGGCGCCCTGTGACAAGGCGAATATGAGTTGTTCTTCCGCGGAAGAATCCTCATGTAAAGGGTACGACAGAAGCTTCTGCTTGAACCAACGCGTGAAACATGAGTTGTGCTCTTTGATTATATC
Source organism: Triticum aestivum (assembly GCF_018294505.1). Classification (NCBI taxonomy): domain Eukaryota; kingdom Viridiplantae; phylum Streptophyta; class Magnoliopsida; order Poales; family Poaceae; genus Triticum; species Triticum aestivum. The sequence continues at coordinate 244,098,479 of NC_057814.1, forward strand.
TCCGTCCGTCCTCTGTTGGCCTCGGTCATTGTACGTCTTCTCAATAAAGGTTTTGTGCTCTACCACCCAAGGATCGACCACGTCTATGTGTTGTAGCGCGACTAGGTTTGCTCTTTCAAAGTCGGCGAGTCGACCATCGAAGTCGACATGCATTTCGCGGCGACCCTCACGGTGACCCCATCCAGCGAGCCTGCCGAGGTGCCTGTTGACGGGCAGACCAACGGGGTTCTCGATGCCTAGATAATTCGTGCAGTAGGAGATGCACTCTTCGGTCAGAAAGCCCCTGGCTATGCTTCCCTCTGGACGTGACATGTTGCGAACGTATCCTTTGATGACACCATTCATCCTTTCGAACGGCATCATGCTGTGCAGGAACGTCGGCCCGAGTTGGATGATATCCTCCACGATATGGACCAGCAGATGCACCATAACGTCGAAGAATGCGGGCGGGAAGTACATCTCAAGCTCGCATAGTATCACCACGATCTCTTCCTGTAGCCTTCTGAGTTGCCTCACGCCAACCGACTTCCGAGAGATGACGTCGAAAAAGTTGCATAGGCCAAATAGCGTTTCACGGACGTGCGCGTCCATGATCCCACGGATTGCAACTGGAAGTATCTGCGTCATCAGCACGTGACAGTCGTGAGACTTCATCCCGCTGAACTTCTGCTTCGCTGAGTCTAGGTATCTGCTTATCTTCCCCGCGTAACCGTAAGGAAGTTTTACTCCTACGAGGCAGGTGAAAAATTGATCGATCTCCTCCTGACTTAGAGTGAAGCACGCGGGAGGGAAGTCATTTCCGGTCTTCTTGGCCTTTTTGCCTTTGCGACGACTTTCCGTGTCCTGCTTCGCCTCATCATCATCATCATCATTAGCGTGAAGCTCCTCCCTGATGCGCATTGATTTCAAGTCTGCCCTTGCTTTCGGCCCATCTTTGGTCCTCTCTGGCATGTTGAGCAGGGTACCAAGCAGACTCTCACACACGTTCTTTGTGATATGCATGACATCAAGGCTGTGAGGCACACGGTGGATCTTCCAGTACGGCAAGTCCCAGAAAACAGACCTCGTTTTCCATACCTTCAGCAGCGGCTCTGGCGCCTTTCGCTTCTTTCCCGGCTCTGGCGCCTTTTGCTTCTTTCCCGGCAGTGGGCAATCTTTCCAATTTTTCAACAGCTCGTCTATTTCCTCGCCGCTCCTCGTACGTGGGCGTCTTCGGGGTTCGGTTTCACCATTGAACAGATCCTTGCGTTTCCTCCACGGGTCATCATCGCGAAGCCACCTTCGATGTCCCATGAACACGGTTTTCGAAGACCCGGGATCTCTATCTAGCTGGCGATACGTTGTGTCATCCATGCACCTGACGCATCCAGAAAATCCGTGGACCACCTGCCCCGCGAGATATCCGTAACCGAGATAGTCGTGCACCGTCGTGAGCAGTGCGGCTCTCATAGGGAAATATTCTTTCTCTGCGGCGTCCCACGTATTGGCTGGCGTTTTCCACAGCGTGTCTAGCTCCTCTTTCAGCAGCCCCAGATACAGATTGATGTCGTTCCCTGGTTGTTTCAGCCCTTCAATTAGCATACTCATGTGAATGTACTTCCTCTTCATGCACAACCAGGGGGAAGGTTGTACATCCACACAAACACAGGCTAGGTGCTATGTGTGCTTCTCTGGCTACCAAACGGATTGACTCCATCGGTGCTCGCGCCCAGCACGATGTTCCTTGGATCCTTCCCAAATTCTCGGTGTTCGAAGTTCAACGCTTGCCACTGGCTCCCATCCTTAGGGTGACTCAGCATCTTGTCTTTTTATTTATCTCCGGATCATTTGCGTCATCTTCTCGCTTCTTCTCCTCCCTATCCGCGTGCCAACACAGGAGCTTTGCTACCTTAGGGTCCGTGAAATACCGCTGCAGACGAGGAGTGATCGGAAAGTACCACACCACTTTTCGAGGAGCTTTCTTCCTCTTCTTGTATCGAGTGACGCCGCACACTGGACATATGGTAGACTCCGCGTGCTCGTCCCGATAAATGATGCAATTATTCATGCACACATGGTATTTCATGTGCGGTAAATCCAGAGGACACACGATTTTCTTGGCCTCCTCGAAACTGGTCGGGCACTTGTTCCCCTTGGGAAGACGTTCGTGCCAGATTGACATGTTCTCGTCGAAGCATGCGTCGGTCATTTTGTGTTTTACCTTCATCTCTAGAGCCATGAGCGTTACTTTCAGGCGGGTATCCTCGGGCCTGCATCCTTCATACAATGGAGTAACCGCGTCTATCTCCAGTTGATCCAGCTTGGCTTTCTCTCGGGCGGCAGCTCTTGCGTTATCCGTCTGCTTGAGAAGCAGCTCTTGAATATGAGGGTCCCGCACCCAGCCCATTGATGGTCCATCGTCGTCTGCTCCGCCGGCATCTTCATCTTCATGATCATGCCCTTCGTCTGCTCCCGCATCTTCCTCATCATCATGTCCGGCATCTTCTACATGATGACTGTGTACAGCATCACCGTCGTGATCATGTCCTGGAGATTCTTCGTCTTCTCGCCCGCCCGAGACGCGGTGGTTGTCTTGCCGCCCTTCCTCATTTCTTGCCCGGCCCCCATGGACGACTTCATAGTCATCTTCATCACCTTGCCACCGATAGCCATCCATGAAACCATGCAAGAGCAGGTGGTCCCGCACCTGCCCGGAATCCGGGTCCGCAATAAGGCTCTTCAGCTTGCATCTTCGACACGGACATCTTATCTCCGTCTCGTTCTTTTCAAGCATCTCGGCCTTTGCGGAGCTCAAAAACCTATTCACGATGCCTTCGGTCATCGTGCGGACCATGGTCGCCTGCGGGGTAGAGCAAAACGATATTTTAGAACCAAGAAAAAATTTGGCATGACTTTCCCTAAAAATAGGACAAAAAGAATGCATAGTGCCAAAATTCTCGCCGAAACGGAAATGAATCAACATTCCGGCAAAATATTGGCAACTATCGCATTTCAAATACCGGTACCTGCAAACACAAACATATATGCAAACCACAAACATATGCAACACCACAAACATACATAGATCTAGCTAGGCCATAAAAAGTGCATGTGCACGTTGTTGGAGGGAGAACAACATAAAGATAGCTTCCCCCTTACTTACCTATCAAAAAATGGTAATTTAACCACTTAATTTGGATGAATTTATGGTGCAAATGAGGTGAGGAGGAGGAGGCAGCCGAGACAAGCTTGGAGGAGGAGGTGGAGAGAATGAAGTGGGGAAAGTGAGTGGGTAGGTGTGGCTGTCCAAAATATCTAGCTCGTCCCAGGTTACTAATGGCGCACCACCAACAAATGCGCCATTAGTAACCCTGGTTACTAATGGCGCACCTGCTGATGGTGCGCCATTAGTAGTTTTGCAAAAAAACACTAATGGCGCACCAGGGAACAGTGCGCCATTACTAGTTACTAGTAATGGCGTACTGTCCCTGGTGCGCCATTAGTAGTTTTGCAAAAAAATAAAAAATAAAAAATATAGTAGTGGCGCACTATGTGGCTGGTGCGCCATTACTAGTTAGAACTAGTAATGGCGCACTGTGCCCTGGTGCGCCATTAGTATGTTTGGAAAAAAAATTGTTACTAGTGGCGCATCGTGTGTCTGGTGCGCCATTAGTGTCTTTCACACTAATGGCGCACCAACACATGGTGCGCCACTGCTATATAGTAGTGGCGCACCACATGTCTGGTGCGCCATTAGTGGCCATTCCATCTATAGCCCTTTTCCTAGTAGTGGTCAAAGCAGCTCAACAAGATGTGAATACATCAAATGCTTAAACAAAAAATGGTAACCCCATTTTGAGTTTTAACGATGAGTAAGACTTGTGATCAAGTGTTCTCACTTGATTCCTCAGTCAATATACTCTAACATAGGTGACTTTGTCGCCTCCCAATTCTAGATGTTCTCTAGTGTTTCTATGAGTTCTTGCATTTGTACTTTGCATATTTGTTCCCCTTCTTTCTAATAAAAAAACTTCATCTAGATCTTCTTTTTGTTAGTTTCGTTATGCATTTCCTGCATCTAATTCATTGCAAATCCTTCAGTTAATTCCTTGCAAATCTTTGTGAGATCTTATTTGCCTAGTGAGCTGAGGTGAAAATTGCTCTTTCTCTGTGTTAAACTCGGTCACACCGATTTATCACTTTCGGTCAAACCGGAAAATATATCTCGGTGTCACCGATTTCACTGCAGAGAAGACAATTTGCCACTTGTTCCTGCACTTTTGTTCCAGCTCCACTCAATGATTCTTGTCCTCTACCAGCATCATATTCTATATGCTGCTTTGCTCTGTGACTCAAGGACCAAACCTATCTTGACTCACACTCCAGAAGACTTCTTCTTGGAAATTGATGTCAAGGGGGGAGGGGAGAGCACATCAAACTTATTCACTTCAAAAGGGGAGAGAGTGAGATAATCACATCAAAGGCCCCAGATGCTTGGTGTTCAAGAGGAGAGAAGTCACATGTCTTTGAGAGGGGAAAGACATGTTTATGTTATCTGATCTGCTTTTGCTCTGATTTCGTTTCTCAAATTTCTCCCATTATCCAGTATAAGATTCAGGGGGAGAAAGACTGCTAGGGAAGGAAATCTTGAATTCATTGCATATCTTTTTATCTTTGGGGACATGTCTGTATCAAACTAGAGTACCTAGTACTCACTCTCTACATGTCATCCCAGTCTTGGTACTCTTGTGGATCTTTTGTTTGCTCTGTCTAGTAGTTGTATCTACGTTATCTAACCTTGTTTACTCAGGTTCATCTCTTCCTAAGTCAACTCAAGACCACAAGGTAAGTATATGCATCACACTCATGTGCATGATGATTTCTTGCTAAATGCACATATTGTTTGCAAGAAGGAATCATGAACATGAAGTTACAACTTCATATATTCACATCATTTGCTCTGATGCATATAGCCAAGATACATGTAACTCATTGCTTGCTCTGTCATGTTTATGCATTCACATGCTCGTATATTCCATATTGACATGATTGCATACATGTAGGGGGAGCCTATGCATGTTACATGTCTTTCCAAAGCTTTAATTGCTATTCTCTATATCTTTATCTAAAGCTTTGATGTATGTTGTCATCAATTACCAAAAAGGGGGAGATTGAAAGCACAAGTGCTCCCTGGGTGGTTATGGTAATTAATGTCAACATATCTCTTGTTGGACTAATGCTTTATCTAGAATATTTCAGACAAGTTCAACAGATGGAGTGGCGTGGACAAGAGGATGTGGAACCCCTTCAAAATGGTAAGGACAAAAGATTGGCTCAAGCTCTAAAGCTCAAGACTCTACATTTTTACTTTTAGTGATCCAAGATCACATTGAGTCCATAGGAAAAGCCAATACTATTAAAAAGGGATGAGGTGTTGCTTAATGGATTGCTTGCTCAAAATGCTTAGTGATTGTAACATCCCAAATTTTCAATTTGGAATGTTATACATAGATCATTCATGCATATCATATTTCATTGCATTTCGTTTCGCGAACCTCGAAATCCTAAGCAACTCAAGGACCCTCGGAGAGAGTTGGGGATTTCCCTGTTTTCATATTTGAGTTTTATCAAATATTGAAACGAGGATTTTTGGTTTTAATTATTTTCTCTCCAAAAATATTTCATATTAAAAACATATGAGAGGAGATAATATGACTTCTCCCAAAATAAATGAAATATTGGAGGAAAAATATTAAAATCAAATATTTGATTTTATTCGGAGTTTATTGCTATTTTATTTGCATTAGAAAAATTGCACGTCTTTCAAAGTTGCATTTTAGGGCCAAGAAAATGTTCATCTTGTTCTAAATATTTTATTTAGACGGCTAAAATTTGTTTTGGCATTTTTAGATTTTTATTTTATTTTCTAGGATTTATTTAAGTTCTGGCGAATTTATTTTTAAATCTCCAGCGCCCGACTGGGCCGAAGCCTAGCCGAGCCGGCCCACCTCCCCGCGCCTCGTCTCCCTCCAATAGACCGGGAGGCCGCCGCCGCCCAAAGCCGAGTCCGGCCGGGACTCCTCCCGCGCCGCCTTGCCCCCTCCCCCAAGCAAGCCCCCTCCTTTTATAGCACCGCCCCGCACCCCCACACCACCACCCGAGCCGCCCCGCCAACCCCGCCGCTTAGCCGCGCCGCGCCGTCGCCCTTTGCTTCTGCCGCCGCCGCCTAGCGCCGCTGCCGCGCCTCGCCGCACCTCCCTGCCGCAGCGCCGCCGCCCCGCAGCCCCACCCGGACCCCGCGGAGACCGCCGGACCTCGCCGGAGCCCCACCAAGGTAGTCGCCTCGCCGCCGCCGGTTTTGAGAGAAAAAAAAACTGATCCGGTTTTTTAGAAAACCCTAGGTTTTTTTTAGAATAGATCGGTTTTATTTTATTTTCTGGTTTAGTTTATTTAGCGGACGTTCGTCCGTACGTTCGTTTTAACAAACGGTTTTCGCTCGTTAGTTACAGACAACGAACGTTCGTTCGTTAGCCTGTTCGTCAGTTTTTCTTTTTCTCGGGTTTTTCGCGTTTATTTTCGATCGCGATTTCTGATCCGATTTTCGTTTTAGTTTATCTTTTCGCTCGTTTATCGGAATCAGGCGATTCAAGCGCCTAGATCTTCGTCTCAAAACCCTCTTTCTGTTTAATCAACTTGAACAAGATTTTGGTACTGTAAAATTTGACTTTAGTTCAGATTAGTAAACGGATCTTGTTTCTTTGGCAGTTTGAGTTTCGTTGCTTCGTTTGATTTGATTCTTTTCGCAAACCGGAGTTCTTAAGTTGAACTTTCTGGTTAGATCGTCCTATTTGAGTTTTACCCGTGCATCTTTGCTTGATTGCTTATGTATGCTATTGTTTGTTTGCGATAGAACATCCGGAGTGCGAAGCGTGCTACTACGAGTCCCTAGGTTTTGCGGACTGTCAGCAAGGCAAGTAACACATTGATCATACTCTTTTCATACCCAGTTTTTATGCATTAGTTTCAACCCTGAAACACTGCATGATTAGGTTGTGATTAAATTGTGGGTATTGGGAAGTAGTTGATGAGGTAGAACCTATTGCCCTGTTACTATCAAACCCTTGGGAGTTACTTCTACGTATTGCTTATATTGCTATGCTATGCTCGTAGACGTGGTTTGGGTGAGTGAATCCATGACAGATGTGAGATTGTTAATTAATGGTTCTACTTAAGGTGGCAACTTTATTACACATCTGGGTGGATTGCTTGTCGGGCACCTGGAGAATCCAGTGTTGTCCTAGGATATCCTGGAGTACCCGTCTGATCATCCTAAGGTCCGCCACCCAGGCTCAAAGGGAACTGAGATATTTTCATGCTAGAAACTTCCGTGTGCAGCCACAAGCTATTATGGGCTCTAGCATAGTTGAGTAAGTTGCGTGAGCTCTGGAAGAGGTGGATCAGCAGGTAGAGGGATGTAGGTTTGGTATGGTCTGCCCGGAGTAAAGAGTTAATGTTTCTGAAAGACTGTGTCTCGGTCATCCGTTTCTCAAACACCATGTAGTGCGAGAAATCCAACGGAGGAGATCGAGTCTTGTGGGGAAAAGTGCGCAAACCTCTGCAGAGTGTACAATCTAATCATGGTTAGCCGTGTCCCCGGTTATGGACAATTTTGAGTATCTAGTACTTGGATTATCATAAGTATCTCATCACTCTTAATTAATATTGTTGGGTTGATAATTACTTTAATTGGGATTGAGTTGGAGGAACCTTCTCAATGATGTTTCAACTACCATGATATTTAAAATAAAACTTATTCCTTTGTTGTAGGGAAAAATTTGCTTTTCGCAAAACTATAACCATAGAGCTTTCCAGCAGCCAAATATGCATGTAGTGATAGCATTATTCTGTTCTTGCTCTACTGTGTGATATTGCCCGCATATTCCATGTGCTGACCCGTTTTCGGGCTGCAACGTATTATGTTACAGACTTTTCAAACGAGGAGTAAGGTTCGTTAGGTCGTTGCCGTGTAGCTCAGCTATGCCATTGGAGTTGATGGACTCACTTTATCTTCCAAGCCTTCCGCTGTTATCGTATTAGATGGCCTTAAGCCATATTTATTATAATAAGCTCTCTTCTGAGACATTCGATGTAATAAGTGTGTGATTGCTACTCTATTATAAATCCTTCGAGTACTGTGTGTGTCAGCATTACCGATCTAGGGATGACACTGGAGCACAGAGACTTGACCGTTTGAGGTTGGGTCGCTACGAGGAGCCGAGCATAAAAGTTCTGAATAATAATTTCTCTTGAGAGCTCATGATTGGGGCATGAATATAACATTGACTTAAGCCTCCCCCAAGCTAGAGAGATACTTTCTCCTTCATGAGGTTGAAAATTATATATGTAATTCCGATCACGATGAACTAGATGCAGAGGATATTTTTTGGTGAAACTCCAATTTCAGTCGATTCCAGTCCCAAGATCCAATATCATCGCATAGCCTATACCATGTCAATACTTTTCCCTTCAAATATAAAGGGAAAACCTTCTTCTTAGCTTCATCTCCGGATAAACTTGCAAGCTTAAATAATCCACAAATTTCATCCACATATATCAAGTGCATATCAGGATGTTCGGTTCCATCTCCCGCATAAGGATTAGCTAGCAGTTGTTCTAACATACCCGAAGGAATTTCATAACCAATACTTTCAGTAGGTGCAATAGGTCGAGGGTTAACTAATTGTGGTTCTGGTCGAGGTGAATATACCTCGAACAAACCCCTCAAAGGATGATTCTCCATAGTAGCAAGTAACAATAAATTTCAGCACATAGTAATAATTTTTCCTTACTAATTTCCACTTACCAAGAGCGCTTCACTCCCCAGCAACGGCACCAGAAAAGAGCCTTGATGACCCACAAGTATAGGGGATCAATCGTAGTCCTTTCGATAAGTAAGAGTGTCGAACCCAACGAGGAGCAGAAGGAAATGACAAGTGGTTTTCAGCAAGGTATTTTTTGCAAGCACTAAAATTGTCGGTAACAGATAGTCTGATAGCAAGATAATTTGTAATGAGCAAGTAATGGTAACGGTAAATAAAGTGCAGCAAGGTAGCCCAATTCTTTTGAGGTAAAGGGCAGGCCAAAACGGCCTCTTATAATAAGCAAAGCGTTCTTGAGGGTACACGGGAATTTCATCATATCACTTTCATCATGTTGGTTTGATTCGTGTTCGCTACTTTGATAATTCGATATGTGGGTGGATCGGTTCTTAGGTGTTGTTCTTACTTGAACAAACCTCCTACTTATGATTAACCCCCTCGCAAGCATCCACAACTAGGAGAAAAGTATTAATATAAAATCTAACCATAGCATTAAACTTTTGTATCCAAATCGGTCCCTTACAAAGTAGCACATAAACTAGGGTTTAAGCTTCTATCACTCTAGCAACCCATCATCTAATAACTACTCCACAATGCATCCCCTTAGGCCCTAATAAGGTGAAGTGTCATGTAGTCGACGTTCACATGACACTGAAGGAAACATGCCCTAGAGGCAATAATAAAGTTGTTATTTATATTTCCTTATATCATGATAAATGTTTATTATTCATGCTAGAATTGTATTAACCGGAAACTTAGTACATGTGTGAATACATAGACAAACAGAGTGTCACTAGTATGCCTCTACTTGACTAGCTCGTTGAATCAAAGATGGTTAAGTTTCCTAGCCATAGACATGAGTTGTCATTTGATTAACGGGATCACATCAGTAGAGAATGATGTGATTGACTTGACCCATTCTGTTAGCTTAGAACTTGATCGTTTAGTATGTTGCTATTGCTTTCTTCATGACTTATACATGTTCCTATGACTATGAGATTATGCAACTCCCGAATACCGAAGGAACACTTTTTGTGCTACCAAATGTCACAACGTAACTGGGTGATTATAAAGGTGCTCTACAGGTGTCTCCAATGGTGTTTGTTGAGTTGGCATAGATCGAGATTAGGATTTGTCACTCCGATTGTCGAAGAGGTGTCTCTGGGCCCTCTCGGTAATGCACATCACTATAAGCCTGGCAAGCAATGTGACTAATGTGTTAGTTGCAGGATGATGCATTACGGAACGAGTAAAGAGACTTGCCAGTAACGAGATTGAACTAGGTATTGAGATACCGACGATCGAATCTCGCACAAGTAACATACCGATGACAAAGGGAACAACGTATGTTGTTATGCGGTTTGACCGATAAAGATCTTCGTAGAATATGTGGGAGCCAATATGAGCATCCAGGTTCCGCTATTGGTTATTGACCGGAGACGTGTCTCGGTCATGTGTACATAGTTCTCGAACCCGTAGGGTCCGCACGCTTAACGTTCGGTATTATGAGTTTATGTGATTTGATGTATCTAAGGTAGTTCAGAGTCCCGGATATGATCACAGACATGACAAGGAGTCTCGAAATGGTCGAGACATAAAGATCGATATATTGGATGGCTATGTTTGGACATAGGAATGGTTTCGGGTGAGTTCGGGCATTTACCGGAGTACCGGGAGGTTACCGGAACCCCTCGGGGAGTCAATGGGCCTTAATGGGCCAAAGTGGAAAGGAGGAGGAGGCGGCCAAGGTGGGAGCGCCCCCCCAAGCCCAATCCGAATTGGGAGGGGGGTGTAGCGACCCGACCCGAAATCGGTCAAGTCTCTGTAGCTATACCATCCCAAGATCATGCTGGCACACACAGTACATTGATGAAAAGATTCAAAGTTCAGTCACACCTGAATTTATTACACGATTCTCATATCGAGTCTTTATTACATCATAATAAATTCGGCCGAAGGCCAACTCATTAGAAATAAACTAAATAAAGCTGCGGAAGCGTAGACGAATAGCGAGTCCATCCGACTCCATAGGGCAATCGCCAAGTGTGGATCGTAGCCTCACTCCTGGTCGGAAAACTCCTCTGCAACATAAATGACAACGGCAATGGAAGCTCAGCAAAGAAGCCCAACCCTTTTCCTTGTGCTCAAGTGAATCACCTTGACGTGGAGGACGTCTATGATCAGCCAGACACTGTGGTTGGTAAGTTTTTATTAAATTCACATCCAGTATTGGTACTCTTTGATTCCGGTGCAACGCATTCATTCATATCAAGGGTAGTTGTGGAAAAGTACGGGTTGCCCACTAGAACCCTTAGAACCCCACTTCAGGTCACTTCCCCAGGAGGAGAGATGACGGCAGGCTTAGGCTGTCATTCGACTCTCAGCATTGTAAATCATGATTTTCCCGCAGACCTCATAGTATTGGAATCCCAGGGATTGGACATAATCCTAGGCATGGATTGGTTGACCAAGTTTGAAGGAAACATCGACTGTGCCCGCAAGACGATTTTTCTCACCACCCCGGAGCAGAAGAGGATCAAGTATGTATCCAGATGCACACCGATGAAGAATCGGGTGAATTCCCTCATGGGTGTTGTTCAGGAGGAATAGCCCGTAGTGCAAGATTTTCCCGATGTGTTTCCAGAGGAATTACCAGGAATGCCACCGGACAGAGACATTGAGTTTTTGATTGAGTTATTGCCCGGCACAGCCCTAATATCCAAGAGACCCTATCGGATGCCCCCGAATGATTTGGAAGAGATCAAGAAGCAAATTAAGGAGCTGTTGGAGAAGGGATATATTCGGCCAAGCTCGTCACCTTGGGGAGCCCCAGTTCTTTTGGTAGAGAAGAAGGATGGAACCCTGAGAATGGTTGTGGATTATCGTTCATTGAACGATGTGACCATCAAGAACAAGTACCCTCTGCCGATGATTAATGATTTATTTGATCAGCTAGTTGGAGCCAAGGTATTCTCCAAGATCGATCTTCGATCAGGGTATCATCAGTTGAAGATTCATGAACAGGATATACCCAAAACAGCTTTCACCACCAGGTATGGTTTATATGAGTATACCGTCATGTCATTCGGATTGACTAATGCCCCTGCGTATTTCATGAGCATGATGAACAAGGTATTTATGGAATATCTGGACAAGTTTGTCGTGGTGTTCATCGATGACATATTGGTTTTCTCCAAGAGCGAGGAAGAGCATAAGGAACATCTGCGTCTAGTTCTCAAGAAACTCCGAGAACATCATTTATATGCCAAGTTCAGCAAATGTGAATTTTGGCCGAAGGAAGTCGGATTCCTCGGACATGTTATTTCAGGAGAAGGAATAGCAGTCGACCCCACCAAGGTCGAATCGGTCACCAACTGGCAGTCCCCCACCTCAGTCAAGGAGATCCGCAGTTTTCTCGGACTCGCAGGATATTATCGGAGGTTTATTGAGAATTTCTCCAAGATTGCCAAGCCCATGACTGAGCTGTTGAAGAAGGAAGCCAAGTACATTTGGACCGAGGATTGTGAAGCCAGTTTTCAGGAGCTGAAAAAACGTTTGGTTACCACCCCGGTGCTAATTTTGCTGGACATACACAAGGATTACCAGGTATATTGTGATGCTTCTCGTCAAGGACTCGGAGGAGTGCTCATGCAGGAAGGAAAAGTTGTAGCTTATACCTCCGGACAGCTACGACCTCACGAGATGAATTACGCCACACACAATTTGGAGTTAGCAGCCGTAGTGCACGCACTCAAGACCTGGAGACATTTACTTGTCGGAAATAGTTGTGATGTTTACACGGATCATAAGAGCTTGAAGCATATTTTCACACAGAAGGAATTGAACCTCGGGCAGAGGAGATGGCTTGAATTGATCAAGGACAATGACATGAGATTGCATTCTCACCCAGGGAAGACAAATGTTGTAGCTGATGCCTTGAGCCGTAAAAGTTATGTGAACACCCTCATAGCTGGAGGATTACCTCAGGAATTAGCCGACGATCTTAGAGAGCTCCGACTGGAGATAGTACCAAGAGGATTTGTTGCCACCTTGGATATACAGTCCACTCTGACCGAAAGAATCCGTGAAGCCCAGAAGACAGACAAGGGAATTGCAGAGATAAAGGATAAGATGAGTAACGGAAAGGCTAAAGGTTTTCGTGAAGATGAGCACGGAACTTTATGGTTTGAGGATCGCATCTATGTGCCTAATGACCCAGAGGTCAGGAAGTTAATTCTTCAGGAGGCCCATGATTCACCGTACTCGATTCACCCAGGCAACACCAAGATGTATCTGGATTTGAAGGAAAGTTTCTGGTGGACAGGTATGAAGAAGGATATTGCCGAGTACGTAGCAGTATGCGATGTTTGTCAGCGAGTAAAGGCGGAACATCAGAAGCCGGCAGGGTTACTTCAACCTTTGCCGATACCCGAGTGGAAATGGGAAAAACTTGGAATGGATTTTAGCACAGGATTACTGAGGACCCGTTCAGGTTATGATTCTATCTGGGTAGTGGTTGATCGCTTGACCAAGGTAGCTCATTTCATTCCCGTGAAGACCACATATACCAGCGCTAAGTTAGCCAAGATATACATGACTAGGATCGTATGTCTGCATGGAGTTCCGAGGAGTATCGTGTCTGATAGAGGAACTCAATTTACCTCAAAGTTTTGGAATCAGTTGCATGAAACTTTGGGTACAAGGCTGGAGTTCAGTACAGGTTTTCATCCGCAGACAGATGGATAGACCGAGAGAGTCAACCAGATTTTGGAGGACATGTTGAGATCCTGTGCGCTAGACTATGGGTCTAGCTGGGATGAAAACTTGCCATATGCAGAGTTCTCGTACAACAACAGCTATCAGACCAGTCTGAAGATGGCCCCTTTCGAAGCTCTATACGGAAGGAGGTGCAGAACACCATTGTTGTGGGATGGTGTTGGAGACCGAAAACTTTTTGTTCCCGATCTTATCAGAGACTCCGAAGAGAAGGTCAAGCTGATTCCAGATAGACTCAAGATAGCCCAGTCGAGACAGAAGAGTTATGCCGACAGTAAACGCAAGGAGATAACGTATGAAGTTGGAGACCGAGCATATCTCCGTGTGCCCCCACTTCGAGGAATCAAGAGGTTCGGTGTTAAAGGAAAGTTAGCACCCCGGTTTATAGGCCCCTACAAAATCCTCGAACGCAAAGGAGAACTTGCATACAAGCTGGAATTGCCAGAAGGATTGTCAGGAGTTCACGATGTCTTCCATGTTTCCCAGCTGAAGAAATGCCATGCTGAGATGGCTGATATTCCTTTGAGAGACACAGTGCCCCTAGAGGCCATACAGCTCGACAGTGATCTGACTTATGAGGAGAAACCCGTCAGAATTCTCGAGACTGCGAACAGAGTTACCCGCAGCAAGATCATCAAGTTTTGCAAGGTTCTGTGGAGTCATCATTCCGAGGATGAAGCCACCTGGGAGCGAGAAGAAGATCTCCGCCGAGACCACCCGCACCTATTTGCTAGCCAACCCGAATCTTGAGGGCGAGATTCATCTTAAGGTGGGTAGGTTTGTAACATCCCAAATTTTCAATTTGGAATGTTTTAAAATTATTAGTTAAGCATCTATGAATTTTGTTTGAATTGTGTGGCATTTGGAAATTTTCAGAGGCATTTGAGTTTTATTTGAATTTGAATTCAACTTGGCATTTGAAATTTGTTTCAAATATCCCTGACAAATACTTGTTTAAAAGTATGAGAGGAGCTAACATGACACTCCAAAAATGTCAGAAGAAAATATTGCCAAAAGGTTTGAATTCAAAATTTGAATTTTATTTGGAATTTGAGAAAATGTTTTTATTTTGTTTCTGCTTTGCCTCTGGAAAAATGTTCACGTTGTAGGATTTATTTTTCTGATTTTATTGATATATATGTCCTATATAAAAATATTATAGGTTTATCTATAATTAGTTTTCTCTCTCTGTGGTAATTCAAAAAAAGGAAAAAACCCGCGCGCCAGGCTCCAGGCCAGCAGGCCCAGTCGCCGAGGCCGCAGCCCACCAGCGCCGAGGCCGCCGCCCAGCGCTAAGGCCACCATACTTGAAGGCAAGCAGCAGCAGATTGATAGCCGCAAGCGGAAATATGGCCAGGGAAAGTACAACTCCGGAGCTCAGCAGAAGCCCCGCTATACCCCATAATCGGGAGGACATACCCATCACACCCATGGAGGACATAATCATGGAGGACATAACCATGGAGGGAATGGGAACAGTCGCAACCACGACAACAACTCCAAGTCAGGCAATGGAGGCAATGGCAACCAGCACCGTCCTGCTCCGGCTCAGAAGGATCTGAGTCATATCACCTGTTTCAAGTGCCAGAAGACAAGACACTATGCCACCGATTGACCGGAAGCTTACCTGTGCAGCCGCAAGCCACTATGGGCTCTGGCTGGGTTGACCTTAGGCGTGACTCTAGACGGACGGTGCCAGCACATGTAGAAGAACGGCCGGACATGGATGGGCACCGGCAGTGCCCAGAGAAACTCTACGGAAGACCCTGTTTCATTCGTCCTGTCTTCAAACACCAGGCAGTGCGAGGACATAAAGGAGGGAACGATTCTTGCGGGTAAAGTGCAGAAGACTCTGCAGAGTAGCAACCTAATCGATTAGCCGTGTCCCTGGTTACGGACAAATGAGCCTCTAGGATTGGAGTATTTCAGAAATCTCAACACCGAACTTAATAAATTAATTGAGGGGTTATTTAATATTTGGGAATGAGACATTGGTTGGCGGAACCATCTCAATAACAATCAACATTTTGTAGTAATTGCAAGCAAGTCCTTTTGTTATAGGGAAAAATTTGCTTTTTCGCAAAAACATAAAACTTAGAGCCCCACAGCCAAATTGCATATAGTGTTAGAAATTTTGTTGTTGTTCTCTCTTCATGACTTGCCGGCATATTCAAAATGCTACCTACACGGCTGCAACGTCTTATGTTGCAGAGGAGTTTTCCGACCAGGAGTGAGGCTACGATCCACGCTTGGCGATTGCCCTATGGAGTCGGATGGACTCGCTATTCGTCTACGCTTCCGCAGCTTTATTTAGTTTATTTCTCATGAGTTGGCCTTCGGCCGAATTTATTATGATGTAATAAAGACTCGATATGAGAATCGTGTAATAAATTCAGGTGTGATTGAACTTTGAATCTTTTCATCAATGTACTGTGTGTGCCAGCATGATCTTGGGATGGTACAGCTACACAGAGACTTGACCGATTTCGGGTCGGGTCGCTACAGAGATGGTATCAGAGCACACGCTGACCGTAGGACGTAACCCCTAGGATCGGAAAGCCATAGGAAGAGACTATTTTATTTTATGTCCTTACCATTCCGTAATTCTCCCCTGTTCATTTCTGACTTCTCTCCGATTTTCAACATTCTAGATGGCCGCCGAGTTCACCCCAGTTCTGCTACCGGAGTTTTGCCAGCCAGATGAGACGATGCTTCTCGGCAAGAAGCTAGATCAGATCATGAAGAAGCTGAAGATTGCTCTGCCCTCAATCACCGGGGAGCCTACCAATGCACTTCCGACGGATACCCGCTACAGGATTAAGGTTCACATTCCAGGGAGGACCTTCGGAGGACATTCAGAGCCCATTGACTTTGAGTTTACCGATTTCACGTGGATCCTCTGAAGAGACATGGCGATTTATCGTGCACTTGGACATCTCCGACAAGAGTACAGGGCCGAGCTCGACCCATCAGACCTCGCCATGATTTCTCGCAGAGCTAGGAATGGAGATATCATCCGTACCGTAGAGGATGACTCCATTCTTTCATATGTCCAAGACTTGGAGAGTCTCATCAGGAACCGGGAAATCCAGACGCGCCGAAACTCGAAGGTACACAAGAGGCTGTTGTTCCGTGAACTGGAACTGGAGGAGAAGGCACATGCGGACTTCCTTGAACATGAAGAAGAAGTCAAGGATTTTATGGATAGAATCGAGGACTGGGATAAATATATTGCCACACTGGAGGAGAAGATGGACATAGGAGAAGACCTTTTTCCGAGTGGAGATGATGGACCCCTTGTGAGCAATGACCAGGATTATGCAGAGAGCTCCACCGAAGGAAGCCGCAAGAGGAGACGCCGCACCAGAGGATGACGCACCAGAGGACGCCGCACCGGAGGACGCAAGAATAATTGATGAAGACATTTAGTCGACCGCCATGTTATTTTATTTTTTCGTCGATCAGTTAGGCCGTTATTTTCGATTAGTCATGAGATTTTTGTAATCCAAGATTGAACCTTGTTTGAGATGAATGAATAAATGATTGGTGTGATTATGATTGTGCATTCATATGGGTAGTGCTATTTTCTCATTAGACCCTTGTTCTATTCTAATTTCTCATCCACTCCGAAACACCAGATGCCTCCGAGACGTGACCCCGGTTTCAACTTTCCGCCGGAGCTCACCCAGCTGATCCAGCAGCAGAATGCCCTGATGCAGATGCTCATCCAGAACCAGAACAATAACAACAACAACAACAATGCACCGCCACCACCCCCTGTTGACAACTTGACCCGCTTCCTAAGGCTGAATCCGCCAGTGTTCTCTAGCAGCACTGAGGCGATTGTGGCCGATGATTGGCTCCGCAAGGTCGGAAGGGAGTTAGCCACTACTGGGTGCACAGATGCAGAGAAGGTGCGCTTTGCCGCACATCAGCTTGATGGACCTGCAGCCTCTTGGTGGGAGAACTACACCGCCACTTATCAGGTCGCCACCATGACATGGGATCAGTTCCAGCAGGCTTTCCGCACCGCTCATGTCTCAGCTGGAGCCATGAGTCTGTGTAGCTGTACCATCCCAAGATCATGCTGGCACACATAGTACATTGATGAAAAGATTCAAAGTTCAATCACACCTGAAATTATTACACGATTCTCATATCGAGTCTTTATTACATCATAATAAATTCGGCCGAAGGCCAACTCATGAGAAATAAACTAAATAAAGCTGCGGAAGCGTAGACGAATAGCGAGTCCATCCGACTCCATAGGGCAATCGCCAAGCGTGGATCGTAGCCTCACTCCTGGTCGGAAAACTCCTCTGCAACATAAGACATTGCAGCCGTGTAGGTCAGCATTTTGAATATGCCGGCAAGTCATAGAGAGAACAACAATAATAATGCTAACACTATATGCAATTTGGCTGCGGGGCTCTAAGTTTTATGTTTTTGCGAAAAAGCCAGTTTTTCCCTACAACAAAGGACTTGCTAGCAATTACTACGAAATGTTGGTAGTTATTGAGATGGTTCCGCCAACCAATGTCTCATTCCCAATTATTAAATAACTCCTCAATTAATTTATTAAGTTCGGTCTTGAGATTTCCGAAATACTCCAATCCCAGAGGCTCATTTGTCCGTAACCGGGGACACGGCTAATCGATTAGGTTGCTACTCTACAGAGTCTTGTGCACTTTACACGCAAGAATCGTTCCCTCCTTTATGTCCTCGCACTGCCTGGTGTTTGAAGACGGGACGAACGAAACAGGGTCTTCCGTAGAGTTTCACTGGGCACTGCCGGTGCCCATCCATGTCCTACCGTTCTTCTACATCTGCTGGCACCGTCCGTCTAGAGTCACGCCTAAGGTCAACCCAGCCAGAGCCCATAATGGCTTGCGGCTGCACAGGTAAGCTTCCGGTCAAGGTGTATCAATCCGTCTCTTCGTGGCTAGGTGAAGCTTTCCGCAAGATGCCATGGCACTTCTCCATGCATCCCGGCCATCCGCTGTTTTCTCCAGGGTGCCCGTCAACCGTCCTCCACCCAGAAGTGAATTTGAAGTCCATCTTGAGCTTGAAGTCATGGGGTTGTCATCATCTTGACTCTCACATCTCCCTTATGAATCTCTCAACCAACCCCGTCTACGAGCATAGCAAAATATACTACATCATCGCGGGCAATGGTAACAAGGGGAATTGGGTTCATCCTACCTCATGATACTACTCAAGAACATAACTTAAAATTCTCCTACTGCATGCATGGTGGGGAGGGATAATTCTAATGCAACAAAATCATAGGTATTGTAAAACATGATCAAATGACTTGCCTGGCTGACAGTCTTCGAAAGCTAGCGACTCGTAATAGCAGGCTTCGCACTCCGGAAATTCTATCGAAGCAACCAATAATCATATAAGCATACAAACATGCAATCGCATTAACATAACAACAAGCTAACATAAATCACACAAAAGCAATCAAACCAAATCCAAAGAAGACTCAAAGAACTCCAAGCCAACAACTAGCAAGAAAATAAAATAAACATTCTCTTTTCTGTAAATGAAAGTGCACCCTCTGTAACTACAGAAACTAATCTAAAATAAATTATAACAGAGGTAAAATACAATTTTAAAATTACTAAAACAACAGAAAACAGCAGCAAGCTAAAAAAAACTAGAAAAGCTTGTTTTCGCATAAAAACTATTTTTCATAAAGACTAAAAATACCCAAATAAATTCCTACTGCTAGGCAAGGTCAAAACAAAGCCGTGACAAAAAGAATCACTAAATTTTTTTAATCCTAGCTCAATTTATAGCAGAAATACTATTCTGACTAAAACTAATATAAACAATTTTTAAAAAACTAAAACATGGCCGAATCTATTTTCTACAGAAACTATAGGAAATTTTTAAACTAACAAAAACAGAATCAACTAAAAATAATAAATAACCTAAAAGATATAGATTTTTCAAGATTGGAACTATTCTGTTTTAAAACAGAAACGAAAATAAAACGAAAATAAAACTAACGCGCTAACGGGCCGAAACAGTGAGCGTTCTAAAACTAAACAGCGCCTAAGCGTTTAATAAACCATTGCGTCCACGGGCTAACGGAAATAAACCAATCGGCCGGTCCAACTAAACCGCAACTTAAAATAAACCGTTCTAAACCGAAACTAAAACCGGTCTACTAAAGAAAAACTAAACTCTTCGCGTGATCTAATCTAGGCCCTAGATTGGAAATACGGTGGTGGGGAGTCGGTGGCTTACAGCGGCGGTCGACGGAGGTGGCTCGGGCGTTGGTGGCGGGGTGCTCCGGTGGTCCGGGGCGGCGGCGTCGTCGGGCGGGTGCGGCAGCTCGAGGCGGAGGTCGGGATGGAGTGTGGAGCTCGGGGACTGGAGACGAGGGACGGCGGGGCTCCCTGGTGAGCTGCAACTCCGGCGCGGTGGTCAAGCTGGGGCGATGGCTCGGGGTTCCGGGGACGAGAGGATGTCAGGAGGTGCGAGATGAAGGGCGGTGCGGGTGGATAGCTTGGATGGGCAGGGGTGCTCACCGGTGGCAGAAGCGGCGAACCGAGGCTGGCGGCGCGAGATGCGTTCGGCGAGGGCGCGGCTCTGGTGGGTTGAGCTTAGGGTTTTAGGGGTTCGAGAGAGGAGGGCTGGTTTATAGGGCATCAACTTGGGCGGGGGCGTCTCGGGATCACGATCCCGAGAGATCGGAACCGCGGCGGCGCTCGGGCGTGCTCCGGGCGGTGTTTGCGTGCGTGAGAGGAAAGACAAGGGGTGGGGCCAGCGCGTCGGTGAGAAAGAGAGAGGGGGAAGGCGCGACGGGTGACCGAGGGGGAGAGGAATCGGGCGCGGGGCGCTGGGGGCAGGCCGGCTCGGGCGCTGGTGGGCTACGGCTGGCCCGCTGGTGTGGGCTGCGCTCGGCGCTGGCTGGCGCCTGAGGCTTTTTTTTGGAATTAGAGAGAAGAAAAAAATATAGAAAAAAAATATTATTTTATATAGGACATACATATATCAAAATTCTCAGGGGAATAAATCCTACAATGTGGACATTTTTCCAGGGGCAAAACTCAAACTAAAAAAAACAATTTCTGGAAATCCCAAATAAAATTCAAATTTGAATTGAAACTTTTTGGCAGTACTTTTCTTCTGACTTTTTGGAGTGTCATGTTTACTCCTCTCATACTTTTCCTCAAGTATTTGTCAGGCATTGTTTTGAAATAAATTCAACCGCCAATTTGAATCCAAATTCTAACAAACTCAAAAGCCTCTGAAATAATTCAAATGTCACTCAATTCAAACAATAGGCATAGATGCTTAGCTATAATTGTAAAACATTCCAAATGGGAAATTTGGGATGTTACAAACCTACCCACCTTAAGATGAATCTCGCCCCGGAGATTCGGGTTGGCTAGCAAATAGGTGCGGATGGTCTCGGCGGAGGTCTTCTTCTCGCTCCCAGGTGGCTTCCTCCTTGGAATGATGACTCCACAGAACCTTGCAAAACTTGATGATCTTGCTGCGGGTAACTTTGTTCGCAGTCTCGAGAATTCGGACGTGTTTCTCCTCATAAGTCAGATCACTGTCGAGCTGTATGGCCTCTAGGGACACTGTGTCTCTCAATGGAATATCGGCCATCTCGGCATGGCATTTCTTCAGCTGAGAAACATGGAAGACATCATGAACTCCGAACAATCCTTCCGGCAATTCCAGCTTGTAAGCAACTTCTCCACGATGTTCGAGGATTTCGTAGGGGCCAATGAACCTGGGTGCCAACTTTCCTTTAACACCGAACCTCTTGATTCCACGAAGTGGGGACACACAGAGATATGCCCGGTCTCCCGCTTCATATGTTACTTCCTTGCGTTTACTGCGGCATAACTCTTCTGCCTCGACTGAGCTACCTTGAGTCTATCCCGAATCAGCTTGACCTTCTCTTCGGAGTCTCTGATAAGATCTGGACAGAAAAGTTTTCGATCTCCAACACCATCACACAACAATGGTGTTCCCTTCCGTAGAGCTTCGAAAGGGGCCATCTTCAGACTGGTCTGATAGCTGTTGTTGTACGAGAACTCTGCGTATGGCAGATTGTCATCCCAGCTAGATCCATAGTCTAGCGCGCAAGCTCTCAACATGTCCTCCAGAATCTGGTTGACTCTCTCGGTCTGTCCATCTGTCTGCGGATGAAAAGCTGTACTGAACTCCAGCCTCGTACCCAATGTTTCATGCAACTGATTCCAAAACTTTGAGGTAAATTGCATTCCTCTATCTGACACGATACTCCTCGGAACTCCATGCAGACATACGATCCTGGTCATGTATATCTTGGCTAACTTAGCGCTGGTATATGTGGTCTTCACGGGAATGAAATGAGCTACCTTGGTCAAGCGATCAACCACTACCTAGATAGAATCATAACCTGAACGGGTACTCGGTAATCCTGTGATAAAATCCATTCCAAGTTTTTCCCATTTCCACTCGGGTATCGGCAAAGGTTGAAGTAACCCTGCCGGCTTCTGATGTTCCGCCTTTACTCATTGACAAACATCGCATACTACTACGTACTCGGCAATATCCTTCTTCATACCTGTCCACCAGAAACTTTCCTTCAAATCCAGATACATCTTGGTGTTGCCTGGGTGAATCGAGTACGGTGAATCATGGGCCTCCTAAAGAATTAACTTCCTGACCTCTGGGTCATTAGGCACATAGATGCGATCCTCAAACCATAAAGTTCCATGCTCATCTTCACGAAAACCTTTAGCCTTTCCGTTACTCATCTTTTCCTTTATCTCTGCAATTTCCTTGTCTGTGTTCTGGGCTTCACGGATTCTTTCGGTCAGAGTGGACTGTATATCCAAGGTGGTGACAAATCCTCTCGGTACTATCTCCAGTCGGAGCTCTCTGAGATCGTCGGCTAATTCCTGAGGTAATCCTCCAGCTATGAGGGTGTTCACATAACTTTTACGGCTCAAGGCATTTGCTACAACATTTGCCTTCCCTGGGTGATAATGCAATATCATGTCATAGTCCTTGATCAATTCAAGCCATCTCCTCTGCCTGAGGTTCAATTCCTTCTGCGTGAAAATATACTTCAAGCTCTTATGATCCGTGTAAACATCACAACTGTTTCAGACAAGGAAATGTCTCCAGGTCTTGAGTGCGTGCACTACGGCTACTAAGTCCAAATCGTGTGTGGCATAATTCATCTCGTGAGGTCGTAGCTGTCTGGAGGTATAAGCTACAACTTTTCCTTCCTACATAAGTACTCCTCCGAGTCCTTGACGAGAAGCATCACAATATACCTGGTAATCCTTGTGTATGTCCGGCAAAATGAGCACTGGGGCTGTAACCAGACGTTTCTTCAGCTCCTGAAAAATGGCTTCACAATCCTCGGTCCAAATGTACTTGGCTTTCTTCTTCAACAGCTCAGTCATGGGCTTGGCAATCTTGGAGAAATTCTCAATAAACCTCCGATAATATCCTGCGAGTCCGAGAAAACTGCGGATCTCCTTGACCGAGGTGGGGGACTGCCAGTTGGTGACCGATTCGACCTTGGTGGGGTCGACTGCTATTCCTTTTTCTGAAATAACATGTCCGAGGAATCCGACTTCCTTCAGCCAAAATTCACATTTGCTGAACTTGGCATATAACTGATGTTCTCGGAGTTTCTCCAGAACTAGACGCAGATGTTCCTTATGCTCTTCCTCGCTCCTGGAGAAAACCAATATGTCATTGATGAACACCACGACAAACTTGTCCAGATATTCCATAAATACCTTGTTCATTATGCTCATGAAATACGCAGGGGCATTAGTCAATCCGAATGACATGACGGTATACTCATATAGACCATACCTGGTGGTGAAAGCTGTTTTGGGTATATCTTGTTCATGAATCTTCAACTGATGATACCCTGATCGAAGATCGATCTTGGAGAATACCTTGGCTCCAACTAGCTGATCAAATAAATCATTAATCATCGGCAGAGGGTACTTGTTCTTGATGGTCACATCGTTCAATGAACGATAATCCACAACCATTCTCAGGGTTCCATCCTTCTTCTCTACCAAAAGAACTGGGGCTCCCCAAGGTGACGAGCTTGGCCGGATATCCCTTCTCCAATAGCTCCTTAATTTGCTTCTTGATCTCTTCCAAATCATTCGGGGGCATCCGATAGGGTCTCTTGGATATTGGGGCTGTGCCGGGCAATAACTCAATCAAAAACTCAATGTCTCTGTCCGGTGGCATTCCTGGTAATTCCTCTGGAAACACATCGGGAAAATCTTGCACTACGGGCACTTCCTCCTGAACAACACCCGTGAGGGAATTCACCCAATTCTTCATCGGTGTGCGTCTGGATACATACTTGATCCTCTTCTGCTCCGGGGTGGTGAGCAAAATCGTCTTGCGGGCACAGTCGATGTTTCCTTCAAACTTGGTCAACCAATCCATGCCTAGGATTACGTCCAATCCCTGGGATTCCAATACTATGAGGTCTGCAGGGAAATCATAATTTCCAATGCTGAGAGTCGAATGACAACCTAAGCCTACCGTCATCTCTCGGGAAGTGACCTGAAGCGGGGTTCTAAGGGTTCTAGTGGGCAACCCGTACTTTTCCACAACTACCCTAGATATGAATGAATGCATTGCACCGGAATCAAAGAGTACCAATACTGGATGTGAATTTAATAAAAACTTACCAACCACAGTGTTTGGCTGATCGTAGACGTCCTCCACGTCAAGGTGATTCACCTGAGCACAAGGAAAAGGGTTGGGCTTCTTTGCTGAGCTTCCATTGCTGTTGCTGTTTCCATTCCTCTGCTTGCCCTCCGGACAATCGGTGGCATAGTGTCCTGTCTTCTGGCACTTGAAACAGGTGATATGACTCAGATCCTTCTGAGTCGGAGCAGGACGGTGCTGGTTGCCATTGCCTCCATTGCCTGACTTGGAGTTGTTGTCGTGGTTGTGATTGTTCCCATTCCCTCCATGGTTATGTCCTCCATGATTATGTCCTCCGTGGGTGTGATGGGTATGTCCTCCCGAGTATGGGGCATAGCGGGGCTTCTGCTGAGCTCCGGAGTTGTACTTTCCCTGGCCATATTTCCGCTTGCGGCTATCAATCTGCTGCTGCTTGCCTTCAAGTATGGTGGCCTTGTCTACCAGCTCCTGGTAGTTGTTGAAGGTAGCCACCATTAGCTGCATTGCTAGCTCATCATTGAGTCCCTCGAGAAACTTCTCTTGCTTTGCGGCATCTGTGGCCACATCATCTGGGGCATAGCGAGATAATTTGCTGAACTCATCCACGTACCGCCCCACAGTACGGTTCCCCTGGCGTAAGTTGCGGAACTCATGCTTCTTCAGACTCATGGCTCCAGCTGAGACATGAGCGGTGCGGAAAGCCTGCTGGAACTGATCCCATGTCATGGTGGCGACCTGATAAGTGGCGGTGTAGTTCTCCCACCAAGAGGCTGCAGGTCCATCAAGCTGCTGTGCGGCAAAGCGCACCTTCTCTGCATCTGTGCACCCAGCAGTGGTAACTCCCTTCCGACCTTGCGGAGCCAATCATCGGCCACAATCGGCTCAGTGCTGCTAGAGAACACTGGCGGATTCAGCCTTAGGAAGCGGGTCAAGTTGTCAACAGGGGGTGGTGGCGGTGGATTGTTGTTGTTGTTGTTGTTGTTGTTGTTGTTGTTGTTGTTGTTGTTGTTGTTGTTCTGGTTCTGGATGAGCATCTGCATCAGGGCATTCTGCTGCTGGATCAGCTGGGTGAGCTCCGGCGGAAAGTTGAAACCGGGGTCACGTCTCGGAGGCATCTGGTGTTTCGGAGTGGATGAGAAATTAGAATAGAACAAGGGTCTAATGAGAAAATAGCACTACCCATATGAATGCACAATCATAATCACACCAATCATTTATTCATTCATCTCAAACAAGGTTCAATCTTGGATTACAAAAATCTCATGACTAATCGAAAATAACGGCCTAACTGATCGACGAAAAAATAAAATAACATGGCGGTCGACTAAATGTCTTCATCAATTATTCTTGCGTCCTCCGGTGCGGCGTCCTCTGGTGCGTCGTCCTCTGGTGCGGTGTCTCCTCTTGCGGCTTCCTTCGGTGGAGCTCTCTTCATAATCCTGGTCATTGCTCATGAGGGGTCCATCATCTCCACTCGGAAAAAGGTCTTCTCCCAGGTCCATCTTCTCCTCCAGTGTGGCAATATATTTATCCCGGTCCTCGATTCTATCCATAAAATCCTTGACTTCTTCTTCATGTTCAAGGAAGTTCGCGTGTGCCTTCTCCTCCAGTTCTAGTTCACGGAACAACAGCCTCCTGTGTACCTTCGAGTTTCGGCGCGTCTGGATTTCCCGGTTCCTAATGAGACTCTCCAAGTCTTGGACATATGAAAGAATGGAGTCGTCCTCTATGGTACAGATGATATCTCCATTCCTAGCTCTGCGAGAAATCATGGCGAGGTCTGATGGGTCGAGCTCGGCCCTGTACTCTTCTCGGAGATGTCCAAGTGCACGATAAATCGCCATGTCTCTTCCGAGGATCCAAGTGAAATTGGTAAACTCAAAGTCAATGGGCTCTGAATGTCCTCCGAAGGTCCTCCTTGGAATGTGCACCTTAATCCTGTAGCGGGTATCCGTCGGAAGTGCATTGGTAGGCTTCCCGGTGATTGAGGGCAGAGCAATCTTCAGCTTCTTCATGATCTAAACCAGCTTCTTGCCGAGAAGCATCGTCTCATCTGGCTGGCAAAACTCCGGTAGCAGAACTGGGGTGAACTCGGCGGACATCTAGAATGTTGAAAATCGGATGAGAAGTCAGAAATGAACAAGGAAGGATTACGGAAAGATAAGGACATAAAATAAAATAGTCTCTTCATATGGCTTTCCGATCCTAGGGGATACGTCCTACGGTTAGCGTGTGCTCTGAATACCATCTCTGTAGCGACCCGACCCGAAATCGGTCAAGTCTCTGTGTAGCTGTACCATCCCAAGATCATGCTGGCACACACAGTACATTGATGAAAAGATTGAAAGTTCAATCACACCTGAAATTATTACACGATTCTCATATCGAGTCTTTATTACATCATAATAAATTCGGCCAAAGGCCAACTCATGAGAAATAAACTAAATAAAGCTGCGGAAGCGTAGACGAATAGCGAGTCCATCCGACTCCATAGGGCAATCGCCAAGCGTGGATCGTAGCCTCACTCCTGGTTGGAAAACTCCTCTGCAACATAAGACGTTGCAGCCGTGTAGGTCAGCATTTTGAATATGCCCGCAAGTCAGGAAGAGAGAACAACAATAAAATTTCTAACACTATAAGCAATTTGGCTGTGGGGCTCTAAGTTTTATGTTTTTGCGACAAAGCCAATTTTCCCTATAACAAAAGGACTTGCTTGCAATTACTACAAAATGTTGATTGTTATTGAGATGGTTCCGCCAACCAATGTCTCATTCCCAAATATTAAATAACCCCTCAATTAATTTATTAAGTTCGGTCTTGAGATTTCCGAAATACTCCAATCCCAGAGGCTCATTTGTCCGTAACCGGGGACACGGCTAATCGATTAGGTTGTTACTCTGCAGAGTCTTGTGCACTTTACCCGCAAGAATCGTTCCCTCCTTTATGTCCTCGCACTGCCTGGTGTTTGAAGACGGGACAGACGAAACAGGGTCTTCCGTAGAGTTTCTCTGGGCACTGCCGGTGCCCATCCATGTCCTACCGTTCTTCTACATCTGCTGGCACCGTCCATCCAGAGTCACGCCTAAGGTCAACCCAGCCAGAGCCCATAATGGCTTGCGGCTGCACAGGTAAGCTTCCGGTCAAGGTGTATCCATCCGTCTCTTCGTGGCTGGGTGAAGCTTTCCGCAAGATGTCATGGCGCTTCTCCATGCATCCCGGCCATCCGCTGGTTTCTCCAGGGTGCCCGTCAACCGTCCTCCACCCA
The DNA here is from genome assembly GCF_018294505.1 of Triticum aestivum. NCBI lineage: Eukaryota > Viridiplantae > Streptophyta > Magnoliopsida > Poales > Poaceae > Triticum > Triticum aestivum. Next base: position 244,126,073 of record NC_057814.1, read on the forward strand.
GTAGTGAATTTGAAGTCCATCTTGAGCTTGAAGTCATGGGGTTGTCATCATCTTGACTCTCACATCTCCCTTATGAATCTCTCAACCAACCCCGTCTACGAGCATAGCAAAATAAACTACATCGTCCCGGGAATGGTAACAAGGGGAATTGGGTTCATCCTACCTCATGATACTACACAAGAACATAACTTAAAATTCTCCTACTGCATGCATGGTGGGGAGGGATAATTCTAATGCAACAAAATCATAGGTATTGTAAAACATGATCAAATGACTTGCCTGGCTGACGGTCTTCGAAAGCTAGCGACTCGTAATAGCAGGCTTCACACTCCGGAAATTCTATCAAAGCAACCAATAATCATATAAGCATACAAACATGCAATCGCATTAACATAACAGCAAGCTAACATAAATCACACAAAAGCAATCAAACCAAAACCAAAGAAGACTCGAAGAACTCCAAGCCAACAACTAGCAAGAAAATAAAATAAACATTTTCTTTTCTGTAAATAAAAGTGCACCCTCTGTAACTACAGAAACTAATCTAAAATAAATTATAACAGAGGTAAAATATAATTTTAAAATAACTAGAACAACAGAAAACAGCAGGAATCTAAAAAAAGTAGAAAAGCTTGTTTTTGCATAAAAATTATTTTTAATAAAGACTAAAAAATACCCAAATAAATTCCTACTGCTAGGCAAGGTCAAAACAAAGCAGTGACAAAAAGAATCACTAAAAAAATTAATCCTAGCTCAATTTATAGCAGAAATACTATTCTGACTAAAACTAATATAAACAATTTTTTAAAAACTAAAACATGGCCGAATCTATTTTCTACAGAAACTATAGAAAATTTCCAAACTAACAAAAAAAGAATCAACTAAAAATAATAAATAACCTAAAAGATATAGATTTTTCAAAATTGGAACTATTCTGTTTTAAAACAGAAATGAAAATAAAACTAATGCGCTAACGGGCTGAAACAGTGAGCGTTCTAAAACTAAACAGCGCCTAAGCGTTTAATAAACCATCGCGTCCACGGGCTAACAGAAATAAACCAATCGGCCGGTCCAACTAAACCGCAACTTAAAATAAACCGTTCTAAACCGAAACTAAAACCGGTCTACTAAAGAAAAACCAAACTCTTCGCGTGATCTAATCTAGGCCCTAGATTGGAAATCAGACGGTGGTGGGGAGTCTGGTGGCTTACAGCGGCGGTCGACGGCGAGGTGGGCTCGGGCGTTGGTGGCGGGGGTGCTCCGGTGGTCCGGGGCGGCGGCGAAGTCGTCGGGCGGGTGCGGCAGCTCGAGGGGAGGTTGGGGATGGAGTCAGTGGAGCTCGGGGGCGATTGTGGCGATTGGGGCAACGGCGGCGGCTCCCTGGTGAGCTGCAGCTTCGGCGAGCGGCGGTCAATCTCGGGGGCGAAGGCTCCGACGGTTCCTGGGCGACGAGAGGATGTCAGGGAGGTGCGAGATGAAGCGGCGGTGCGGGTGGAGTAGCTTGGATGGGCAGGGGGAGCTCATCGGTGGCAGAAACGGCGGCGAACCAAGGCGGCGGGGGCGAGATGCGTTCGGCGAGGGCGTGAGCTACGGGTGGAGTTGAGCTTAGGGTTTTAGGGGGATCGAGAGAGGAGGGAGCTGGGTTTATATAGGGCATCAACTTGGGCAAGGGGGCGTCTCGGGATCACGATCCCGAGAGGATCGGAACCGCGGCGGCGTCGGGCGTGCTCCGGGCAGTGTTTGGTGCGTGAGAGGAAACAGAAGGGGTGGGGCCAGCGCGTCGGTGAGAGAGAGAGGGGGAAGGCGCGACGGGCGACCGAGGGGGAGAGGAATCAGGCGCGGGGCGCTGGGGGCAGGTCGGCTCGGGCACTGGTGGGCTGCGCCTGGCCCGCTGGTGTGGGCTGCGCTCGGCGCTGGCTAGGCCGGTTGGCCTGGCTGGCGCCTGAGGCTTTTTTTTGGAATTGGAGAGAAGAAAAAAAATATAGAAAAATATATATTATTTTTATATAGGACATATATATATCAAAATTCTCAGGGGAATTAATCCTACAACGTGGACATTTTTCCATAGGCAAAACTCAAACTAAAAAAAACAATTTATGGAAATCCCAAATAAAATTCAAATTTGAATTCAAACTTTTTGGCAGTACTTTTCTTCTGACATTTTTGGAGTGTCATGTTTACTCCTCTCATACTTTTGCTCAAGTATTTGTCAGGCGTTGTTTTGAAATAAATTCAACTGCCAATTTGAATCCAAATTCTAACAAACTCAAAAGCCTCTGAAATAATTGAAATGTCACTCAATTCAAACAATAGGCATATATGCTTAGCTATAATTGTAAAACATTCCAAATGGGAAATTTGGGATGTTACAGGGGGCCGGCCCCCCTTTCCTTCTCTTCCCCCCTTCTTTCCCTCTCCTACTCCAACTAGGGAAGGGGGAATCCTACTCCCACCGGGAGTAGGACTCCCCCCTTGGGCGCGCCTAGGAGGCCGGCCCTCTCCCCCTCCTCCACTCCTTTATATACGGGGGAGGGGGCACCCCATAGACACACAATTTGATCATTGATCTCTTAGCCGTGTGCGGCGCCTCCCTCCACCATAATCCACCTCGGTCATATCGTTGCAGTGCTTAGGCGAAGCCCTGCGCCGGTAGCTTCATCATCATCGTCATCACGCCGTCGTGCTGACGAAGCTCTCCCTCGACACTCAGCTGGATCGAGAGTTCATGGGACGTCACCGAGCTGAACGTGTGCATATCGCAGAGGTGCCATACTTTTGGTACTAGGATCGGTCAGATCGTGAAGACGTACGACTACATCAACCGCGTTGTTATAACGCTTCCGCTTATGATCTACGAGGGGTACGTGGACTACACTCTCCCCTCTCGTTGCTATGCATCACCATGATCTTGCGTGTGCGTAGGAATTTTTTTGAAATTACTACGTTCCCCAACAGTGGCATCCGAGCCAGGTCTATGCGTACATGTTATATGCATGAGTAGAACACAAATGAGTTGTGGGCGATAATAGTCATACTGCTTACCAGCATGTCATACTTTGATTCGGCGGTATTGTTGGATGAAGCGGCCCGGAAAGACATTACGCGTACGCTGACGCGAGACTGGTTCTACTGACGTGCTTCGCACACAGGTGGCTGGCGGGTGTCAGTTTCTCCAACTTTAGTTGCATCGAGTGTGGCTACGCCCGGTCCTTGTTGAAGGTTAAAACAGCACACTTGACAAAAAATCGTTGTGGTTTTGATGCATAGGTAAGAACGGTTCTTGCTCAGCCCGTAGCAGCCACGTAAAACTTGCAACAACAAAGTAGAGGATGTCTAACTTGTTTTTGCAGGGCATGTTGTGATGTGATATGGTCAAGACATGATGCTAAATTTTATTGTATGAGATGATCATGTTTTGTAACAAAGTTATCGGCAACTGGTAGGAGCCATATGGTTGTCGCTTTATTATATGAAATGCAATCACCATGTAATTGCTTTACTTTATCACTAAGCGGTAGCGATAGTCGTAGAAGCAATAGTTGGCGAGACGACAATGATGCTACGATGGAGATCAAGGTGTCGCGCCGGTGACGATGGTGATCATGACGGTGCTTTGGAGATGGATATCAAAGGCACAAGATGATGATGGCCATATCATATCACTTATATTGATTGCATGTGATGTTTATCCTTTATGCATCTTATTTTGCTTAGTTCGACGGTAGCATTATAAGATGATCTCTCACTAAATTTCAAGGTACAAGTGTTCTCCCTAAGTATGCACCGTTGCGAAAGTTCGTCGTGCCGAGACACCACATGATGATCGAGTGTGATAAGCTCTACGTTCACATACAACGGGTGTAAGCCAGTTTTGCACACGCAGAATACTCGGGTTAAACTTGACGAGCCTAGCATATGCAGATATGGCCTCGGAACACTGAGACGGAAAGGTCGAGCGTGAATCATATAGTAGATATGACCAACATAGTGATTTTCACCATTGAAAACTACTCCATCTCACGTGATGATCGGACATGGTTTAGTTGATATAGATCACGTGATCACTTAGATGATTAGAGGGCTGTCTATCTAAGTGGGAGTTATTTAGTAATATGATAAATTGAACTTTAATTTATCATGAACTTAGTACCTGATAGTATTTTGCATGTCTATGTTGTTGTACATAGATGGCCCGTGCTGTTGTTCCGTTGAATTTTAATGCGTTCCTAGAGAAAGCTAAGTTGAAAGATGATGATAGCAACTAGATGGATTGGGTCCGTAACTTGAGGATTATCCTCATTGCTGCACAGAAGAATTACGTCCTGGAAGCACCGCTAGGTGCCAAACCCGCTGCAGGAGCAACGCAAGATGTTATGAACGTCTGGCAGAGCAAAGCTGATGACTACTCGATAGTTCAGTGTGCCATGCTTTGCTTAGAACCGGGACTTCAACGACGTTTTGAACGTCATGGAGCATATGAAATGTTCCAGGAGTTGAAGTTAATATTTCAAGCAAATGCCCGGATTGAGAGATATGAAGTCTCCAATAAGTTCTACAGCTGCAAGATGAAGGAGAATAGTTCTATCAGTGAACATATACTCAAAATGTCTGGGTATAACAATCACTTGATTCAACTGGGAGTTAATCTTCCTGATGATAGTGTCATATACGGAATTCTTCAATCACTGCCACCAAGCTACAAGAGCTTCGTGATGAACTATAACATGCAAGGGATGGATAAGACAATTCCCGAGCTCTTCGCAATGGTAAAGGCTGCGGAGGTAGAAATCAAGAAGGAGCATCAAGTGTTGATGGTCAACAAGACCACCAGTCAAGAAAAAGGGTAAAGGGAAGAAGGGGAACTTCAAGAAGAATGGCAAGCAAGTTGCTGCTCAAGTGAAGAAGCCCAAGTCTGGACCTAAGCCTGAAACTGAGTGCTTCTACTGCAAAGGGACTGGTCACTGGAAGCGGAACTGCCCCAAGTATTTGGCGGATAAGAAGGATGGCAAGGTGAACAAAGGTATATGTGATATACATGTTATTGATGTGTACCTTACTAATGCTCGCAGTAGCACCTGGGTATTTAATACTGGTTCTGTTACTAATATTTGCAACTCGAAACAGGGACTACGGATTAAGCAAAGATTGGCTAAGGACGAGGTGACGATGCGCGTGGGAAATGGTTCCAAAGTCGATATCATCGCGGTCGGCACGCTACCTCTACATCTACCTTCGGGATTAGTTTTATACCTGAATAATTGTTATTTTGTGCCAGCGTTGAGCATGAACATTATATCTGGATTTTGTTTGATGTCAGACGGTTATTCATTTAAATCTGAGAATAATGGTTGTTCTATTTATATGAGTAATATCTTTTATGGTCATGCACCCTTGAAGAGTGGTCTATTTTTGTTGTCGATAGTAGTGACACACATATTCCTAATATTGAAGCCAAAAGATGCAAAGTTAATAATGATATTGCAATTTATTTGTGGCGCTACCGTTTAGGTCATATTGGTGTAAAGCGCATGAAGAAACTCCATGCCGATGGGCTTTTGGAATCACTTGATGCTTGCTAACCATGCCTCATGGGCAAGATGACTAAGACTCCGTTCTTCGGAAGAATGGAGCGAGCAACTGACTTATTGGAAATAATACATACTGATGTATGCAGTCCGATGAGTGTTGAGGTTCGTGGCAGGTATCATTATTTTCTGACCTTCATAGATGATTTGAGCAGATATGGGTATATCTACTTGATGAAACATAAGTCTGAAACATTTTGAAAAGTTCAAAGAATTTCAGAATGAAGTGGAAAATCATCGTAACAAGAAAATAAAGTTTCTATGATCTGATCGCGGAGACGGATATTTGAGTTACGAGTTTGGTCTTCAATTAAAACAATGTGGAATAGTTTCACAAATTCATGCCACGTGGAACACCACAACATAATGGTGTGTCCGAACATCATAACTGTACTTTATTGGATATAGTGCAATCTATGATGTCTCTTACCGATTTACCACTATCGTTTTGGGGTTATGCATTGGAGACAGCTGCATTCACATTAAAAAGGGCACCATCTAAATCTGTTGAGACGATACCGTATGAACTATGGTTTGGCAAGAAACCTAAGCTGTCGTTTCTTAAAGTTTGGGGCTGCGATGCTTATGTGAAAAAGCTTCAACCTGATAAGCTCGAACCCAAATCGGAGAAATGTGTCTTCATAGGATACCCAAAGGAGACTGTTGGATACACCTTCTATCACAGATCCGAAGGCAAGACATTCGTTGCTAAGAATGGATCCTTTCTAGAGAAGGAGTTTCTCTTGAAAGAAGTGAGTGGGAGGAAAGTAGAACTTGATGAGGTAACTGTACCTGCTCCCTTCTTGGAAAGTAGTTCATCACAGAAATCTGTTCCTTTGACTCCTACACCAATTAGTGAGGAAGCTAATGATGATGATCATGTAAGTTCAGATCAAGTTACTACCGAACCTTGTAGGTCAACCAGAGTAAGATCCGCACCAGAGTGGTACGGTAATTCTGTTCTGGAGGTCATGTTACTTGACCATGATGAACTTACGAACTATGAGGAAGCGATGATGAGCCCAGGTTTCGCAAAGTGGCTTGAGGCCATGAAATCTAAGATGGGATCCATGTATGAGAACAAAGTGTGGACTTCAGTTGACTTGCCCGATGATCGGCAAGCCATCGACAAGAAAATGGATCTTCAAGAGGAAGACGGACGCTGATAGTAGTGTTACTATCTACAAAGCTAGAATTGTCGCAAAAGGTTTTCGACAAGTTCAACGTGTTGACTACGATGAGAGTTTCTCACTCGTATCTATGCTTAAAGTCTGTCCGAATCATGTTAGAAATTGCCGCATTTTATGAAATTTGGCAAATGGATGTCAAAACTGCATTCCTTAATGGATTTCTTAAAGAAGAGTCGTATATGATGCAACGAGAAGGTTTTGTCAATCCGAAAGATACTAACAAAGTGTGTAATCACCAGTGATCCATTTATGGACTGGTGCGAGCATCTCGGAGTTGGAATGTACGCTTTGATAGTGTGATCAAAGCATATAGTTTTATACAGACTTGCGGTGAAGCCTGTATTTACAAGAAAGTGAGTGGGAGCACTACAACCTTTCTGATAAGTATGTGTGAATGACATATTTTTGATCGGAAATGATGTAGAATTTTCTGGAAAGCATAAAGGAGTGTTTGAAAGGAGTTTTTTCAAAGAAAGACCTCGGTGAAGCTGCTTACATATTGAGCATCAAGATCTATAGAGATAGATCGAGACGCTTGATAAGTTTTTTCAATGAGTACATACCTTGACAAGTTTTTGAAGTAAGTTCAAAATGGAACAGACAAAGAAGGAGTTCTTGCCTGTGTTGCAAGGTGTGAAGTTGAGTAAGACTCAAAGCCCGACTACGGCAGAAGATAGAGAGAGAATGAAAGTCATTCCCTATGCCTCAGCCATAGGTTCTATAAAGTATGCCATGCTATGTACCAGACCTATTGTATACCCTACCCTCACTTTCATCATGTTGGTTTGATTCATGTTCGCTACTTTGATAATTCGATATGTGGGTGGATCGGTGCTTAGGTGCTGTTGTTACTTGAACAAACCTCCTACTTATGATTAACCCCCTCGCAAGCATCCACAACTAGGAGAAAAGTATTAATATAAAATCTAACCATAGCATTAAAGTTTTGTATCCAAATCGGTCCCTTACGCAGTAGCGCATAAACTAGGGTTTAAGCTTCTGTCACTCTAGCAACCCATCATCTAATAACTACTCCACAATGCATTCCCTTAGGCCCTAATAAGGCGAAGTGTCAAGTAGTCAACGTTCACATGACACTGAAGGAAATATGCCCTAGAGGCAATAATAAAGTTGTTATTTATATTTCCTTATATCATGATAAATGTTTATTATTCATGCTATAATTATATTAATCGGAAACTTAGTACATGTGTGAATACATAGACAAACAGAGTGTCACTAGTATGCCTCTACTTGACTAGCTCGTTGAATCAAAGATGGTTAAGTTTCCTAGCCATAGACATGAGTTGTCATTTGATTAACGGGATCACATCATTAGTTTCCTTAGCACTTGATCGTTTAGTATGTTGCTATTGCTTTCTTCATGACTTATACATGTTCCTATGACTATGAGATTATGCAACTCCCGAATACCGGAAGAACACTTTGTGTGCTACCAAATGTCACAATGTAACTGGGTGATTATAAAGGTGCTCTATAGGTGTCTCCAATGGTGTTTGTTGAGTTGGCATAGATCGAGATTAGGATTTGTCACTCTGATTGTCGGAGAGGTATCTCTGGGCCCTCTCGGTAATGCACATCACAATAAGCCTTGCAAGCAATGTGACTAATGAGTTAGTTGCGGGATGATGCATTACGGAACGAGTAAAGAAACTTGCCGGTAACGAGATTGAACTAGGTATTGAGATACCGACGGTCGAATCTCGGGCAAGTAACATACCGATGACAAAGGGAACAACGTATGTAGTTATGCGGTTTGACCGATAAAAATCTTAGTAGAATATGTGGGAGCCAATATGAGCATCCAGGTTCCGCTATTGGTTATTGACCGGAGAAGTGTCTCGGTCATGTCTACATAGTTCTCGAACCCATAGGGTCCGCACGCTTAACGTTCGGTGATGATCGGTATTATGAGTTTATGTGATTTGATGTACCGAAGGTAGTTAGGAGTCCCGGATATGATCACGGACATGACGAGGAGTCTCGAAATGCTCGAGACATAAAGATCAATATATTGGATGGCTATGTTTGGACATCGGAATGGTTCCGGGTGAGTTCGGGCATTTACTGGAGTACCGGGAGGTTACCGGAACCCCCCGGGGAGTCAATGGGCCCTAATGGGCCATAGTCGAAAGGAGGAGGATGCGGCCAAGGTGGGGGCGCTCCCCCAAGCCCAATCCGAATTGGGAGGGGGGCCGGCCCCCTTTCCTTCTCTTCTTCTCCCCCTTCCTTGCCTCTCCTACTCCAACTAGGGATGGGGGAATCCTACTCCCACCGGGAGTAGGACTCCCCCTTGGGCGCGCCTGGGACGCCGGCCCTCTCCCCTCATCCACTCCTTTATATATGGGGGAGGGGGCACCCCATAGACACACAAGTTGATCATTGATCTCTTAGCCATGTGCGGCGCCCCCCTCCACCATAATCCACCTCGGTCATATCGTTGCAGTGCTTAGGCGAAGCCCTGCGCCGGTAGCTTCATCATCACCGTCATCATGCCATCGTGCTGACCTAGCTCTCCCTCGACACTCAGCTGGATCGAGAGTTCGTGGGACGTCACCGAGCTGAACGTGTGCAGATCGCAGAGGTGCCGTACTTTCGGTACTAGGATCGGCCGGATCGTGAAGACGTAGTTTTCATAATGCTTCCTCTCACGGTCTACGCGGGTACGTGGACTACACTCTCCCCTCTCGTTGCTATGCATCACCATGATCTTGCGTGTGTGTAGGATTTTTTTTGAAATTACCACGTTCCCCAATAGACACCACTAAGGGAATCACAACATACATATCATCAAAATATAAAAAACATATCAAGTTCACATGATTACTTGCAACATGACTTCTCCCGTGACCTCAAGAACAAAAGTAACTACTCACATATGATAATAATGCTCAAGATCAGAGGGGTATTAAATAGCATAATGGATCTGAACATATAATCTTCCACCAAATAAACCATATAGTAATCAACTAAAAGATGTAATCAACACTACTAGTCACCCACAAGTACCAATCTGACGTTCCGGTACAAAGATTGAACACAAGAGATGAACTAGGGTTTGAGAGGAGATGGTGCTGTTGAAGATGTTGATGGAGATTTACCTCCCAAAGATGGGAGGTTTGTTGGTGATGACGATGACGATGATTTCCCCCTCTGGGAGGGAAGTTCCCCCGGCGGAATTGCTCCGCTGGAGGGCAAAAGTGCTCCTGCCCAAGTTCCGCCTCGAGACCGCGGTGCTTCGCCCCGAAAGTCCTCCCTCATTTTTCTAGGTCAAAATGACTTATATACCAGAAGAGGGGCACCAGAGGTGGGCCGAGGAGGGCACAACCCACCAGGGCGTGCCTGGGCTCCCTAGCGCGCCCAGGTGGGTTGTGCCCACCTTGTGGGGCCCCGCTGGTAGATATTTGCTCCAATATTCTTCATATATTACAAAACAATTCTCCGTAAATTTTCAGCTCATTTGGAGATGTGCAGAATAGGTAAGTCTGACGTAGCTTTTTCAGGTCCAAAATTCCAGCTGCCGGTATTCTCCCTCTTTGTGTAAACCTTGCATATTATGAGAGAAAAGGCATTAGAATTACTCCCAAAAGCATTATTATGCATAAAAACATTATAAATAATAGTAGGAAAACATGATGCAAAATGGATGTATCATTGACTCATATCCCTATCACATTCATCATCACTCTCATCAATATCATTACTAAGAGTAGATGATACCTCGGTATTACCTCTTGCCATGAGGCACATGTGAAAAATCGGAGGTTGGTGATGATTCTTTTGGAGAGGGAGTTTCTTTATCATCAAGAGTACGATATCCATGTCCATCCTCTTGATACTCATAGCATTTCCTCTTCAACATGGTGATGTCCTTCTTTGCTCTTCTAGCTATTTCCTCATTAATGATGTGTGCACTATTTTTCCTTATTTCCTCTACATTGTTAGCCAAACAACAACTAGAGGAAATAGAAGCATGGATATTATGGCAATAAGGAGTATCAAGCATATCATCACAAAAAGTATCCAAGGAATCTCCAAATGATATGCATGGACTATCAACACAAGAATGTATGTCATTTTTGCTAGATATGCTCAAGTCCATAGAAGCTACAACACTAGAATGTATACATGAAAGATCATAAATGTTTAGCACAACATCATCATCACAAATGATATTTCCACACACCATGCTATTACCTTGGGACATGCCATATGATGGTGAGGTGGAAGAAGTAGAAATGTCCAAGCACACAGAGGAAGAAGCAATATGGAGTTCTTCACGATTTGTAGATGTGGAGAACTGATCAATTGACTCCTCCAAAAGATGATGAACCTCACCAATATTGGACACACTATATATTTCTTCAAGTTTGTTCCACATCTCATGAGCTGTCACACAAGTCATGATTGACTCAAACACTTCGAGGGATGTAGACCTGATTATGGCATTTTTAGCACCATACCCACAAAGCATATCATCATTTTCCTCAATAGTTGGAAAAAGTTCATCCTTCCATAGAGAAGACCCTACAAGAACTATTCGCACAAAATTTGGACCCATGGTTCGAAAAAGACAAAGGATGCGAATTTTCCACAAGTGATAGTTTGTGCCACTAAAACAAAAGGTGTCTTCGTGCACTAAACCACTAGTCGACATCTTTACTCTCTAGGCGGTGAAGCCTACTGACGTGGGAAACCATGGCCACCTATTGGGTCATGAGCCCCTTTTTGGTTCGACGGGGGGATAGGCACATCGCACAAAGAGCAGAGAAGCGTAGCACAGCGCGACAGAGGTCACACAGGCAGTTTTACCCAGGTTCGGGCCGCCGTGAGGCGTAAAACCCTACTCCTGCTTTGGTGGGTTGATAGTGGAAATATGGTGGCGAACGTAGCGCACTTGCCCGGCAAGGTTGCCTCAGGGCGAGAGCGGCTACGCGCGTATGAGTGTATGAGGGTTTGAATCAGCCAACCCTTTCTACGGTCGCCATGGGCCTCCTTTTATAGATTATGGGGTCACCACAGTGGCAAATCAGTCTTTACGCACTGATTAGATAGCAAACAGTGCTATCAGACCTAGATCTGCAGGCTGACAGAGCGCATTAAATGCGCCGTCTAGTGTCACATCACAGTGTGCCCGGCAACCCTTGCCGGGCTGTTTTGCCAGCTTTGCACCTGCTTGCTTGACACGTCTCAGGACGGGTGTCATATGGAGGTGTTTGTTGTATGAAGTGGCTCCATGTGGCAAGAAGAAGCCACTTAGTCACTTAGGGGCTTGACACCACACTGATCGATGAGTTGGGTCGCTTGTGAGGTGGAGCGGTGGCGTGGCTTGCCTTGGCTAGCCCTGGCAGGCCTGCTGGGACGATATGGAAGCTCGCTTCCGGGGCAAACCCAACCTTGCCAGGCTCGCCTACTGATGACCCACAAGTTTAGGGGATCTATCGTAGTCCTTTCGATAAGTAAGAGTGTCGAACCCAACGAGGAGCAGAAGGAAATGACAAGCGGTTTTCAGTAAGGTATTCTCTGCAAGCACTGAAATTATCGGTAACAGATAGTTTTGTGATAAGGTAATTTGTAACGGGTAACAAGTAATGAAAGTAAATAAGGTGCAGCAAGATGGCCCAATCCTTTTTGTAGCAAAGGACAAGCCTGGACAAACTCTTATATAAAGGAAAACGCTCCCGAGGACACATGGGAATTATCGTCAAGCTAGTTTTCATCACGCTCATATGATTCGCGTTCGTTACTTTGATAATTTGGTATGTGGGTGGACCGGTGCTTGGGTGCTGTCCTTCCTTGGACAAGCATCCAACTTATGATTAACCCCTATTGCAAGCATCCGCAGCTACAAAAGAAGTATTAAGGTAAACCTAACCATAGCATGAGACATATGGATCCAAATCAGCCCCTTACGAAGCAACGCATAAACTAGGGTTTAAGCTTCTGTCACTCTAGCAACCCATAATCTACTTATTACTTCCCAATGCCTTCCTCTAGGCCCAAATAATGGTGAAGTGTCATGTAGTCGACGTTCACATAACACCACTCGAGGAAAGACAACATACATCTCATCAAAATATCGAACGAATACCAAATTCACATGACTACTTATAGCAAGACTTCTCCCATGTCCTCAGGAACAAACGTAACTACTCACAAATCATATTCATGTTCATAATCAGAGGGGTATTAATATGCATAAATGATCTGAACATATGATCTTCCACCGAATAAACCAACTAGCATCAACTACAAGGAGTAATCAACACTACTAGCATCCCCCAGGTACCAATCTGAGGTTTTGGGACAGAGATTGGATACAAGAGATGAACTAGGGTTTGAGAGGAGATGGTGCTAGTGAAGATGTTGATGGAGATTAACCCCCTCCCGCTGAGAGGATCGATGGTGATGATGATGGTGACGATTTCCCCCTCCCGGAGGGATGTTTCCCCGACAGAACAGCTCCGCCGGAGCCCTAGATTGGTTCCGCCAAGGTTCCGCCTCGAGGCAGCGGTGTTTCGTCCCGAAAGCTTCCTTCTGATTTTTTTCCAGGGTGAAATACTTCATATAGCAGAAGATGGGCACCGGAGGCCTGCCAGGTGGCCCACGAGACAGGGGGCGCGCCTAGGGGGGTAGGGCACGCCCCCACCCTCGTGGCCAGGGTGTGGGCCCACTCTGATACTTTCTTCGCTCAGTATTTTTTATAAATTGCAAAATTAACTTCCATGGAGTTACAGGACTTTTCGAGTTGTGCAGAATAGGTCTATAATATTTGCTCCTTTTCCAGCCCAGAATTCCAGCTGCCGGCATTCTCCCTCTTCGTGTAAACCTTGTAAAATAAGATAGAATAGGCATAAGTATTGTAACATAATGTGTAATAACAACCCATAATGCAATAAATATCGATATAAAAGCATGATGCAAAATGGACGTATCAACTCCCCCAAGCTTAGACCTCGCTTGTCCTCAAGCGGAAGCCGATAACAATAAATATGTCCACATGTTTAGAGATAGAGGTGTCGATAAAAAAATACGGACATGAGGGCATCATGATCATTCCTATGACAACAACATAAATATATATTGTCATATGATTTCTTATGCTAAAGTAACAATCTATTCATAATGTCAAGTATGAATCAGAAACTTCATTGAAAACTAACAAACTATAATCTCGGTCATTGAAGCAATTGCAATTTATTATAACATAGGAAAGAGTCAATATAAGAGATTTTCAGCAAGTCCACATACTCAACTATCATTTAGTCTTTCACAATTGCTAACACTCACGCAATACTTATGGGTATGGAGTTTTAATCGGACACAG